>NC_089912.1:74016133-74233633 GCF_040182565.1 Anser cygnoides
GCTCCTCATAGGACTTGTGTTCCAGGCCCTTCACCAGCTTCGTAGCCCTTCTCTGGACATGTTCCAGGGCCTTGATGTCCTTCTTGTATTGAAGGGCCCAAAAGAGAACACAGTACTCGAGGGTCTCACCAGAGCAGACTACAAGGGGACAATCACAATCAATAAAGATGTTAAAGAGGATGGGCCCCAACACTGACCCCTGAGGAACACCACTCGTGACCAGTCACCAGCTGGATTTCACTCCATTCACCACTACTCTCCAGGTCCGGCCGTGCCGCCAGTTTTTAACCCACCAAAGAGTGTACCTGTCCAAGCCATGGGCTGCCAGCTTCTCCATGAGAATATTACGGGAGACTGTGTCAAAGGCCTTGCTGAAGTCTAGGTAGACTACCTCAACAGCTTTCCCTCATCCACCAGGCAGGTCACCTGGTCATAAAAGGAAATGAGGCTGGTCAGACAGGACTTATGTTTCATGAACCCATGCTGACTGGGTCTGATCCCTCGGTTGTCCTGCATTTTATCTCTTCAGGTTACTGTAAATATTAATTCACAAACCATTTGCCAAGCCCCCAGATATTATATTGCTGAACACTTCAGAAATGCAAACAAGGGAACTAACAATTTGTTTTCCTACTCAGGACTTACAACATTATATATACTTTGGAACTGAGATTAACAAGAAAAAAAAAAAAAAAAAAAAGGAGAAACAGGGGCTCTCTACCAAAAAACAGGGCAGCTACAGTAAAACACAATTAGCCCTGTCCATCCCGTTGCATGCAAGGGGCTAAGGTCCTTTGTTGACAGTTACATAACTGAAGGCTATCTGTCCATGTATGCATGGTCAAAATGAAGTTGTAAAGTAAGGATAATTTAATCATTTCCAAAGTCGTAATGTCTAAATTTGCAACACAAATTTTTCTTAATACATTTGTCTTTGTTTGAATCTTTAAGTATGTTGAAACAGATAAATTGAAAGAAAGTGAAAATATTCACAATTATGAAAAATTGTGCAGAAATCACAGTCTGTATACATGAAACAAAATCCTCTTTTTTTCCACAGAGATCTTGCAAGTAGTGCATTTCAGCATTTCAACTGTGACAACTGTAATGCTTTTATTTATACTGCCATACTGTGTCAAACTGAAACAGACTATTGGATTCTTTTCCTTGCCGTCATCATCCCAATCTCTGATCTCTGCTAGAAATGAACTTCAGTCATTGCAGAGAAAATTGTGTGCTCATTTGCAAATGAATTCAGTAGAAAATCTGCTTTCATACATAAGGGCACAGTTTCTGAATTACTGCATGTGGTATTGTGGCAGGTATGCTATTATGATTTTCTTTTAAAAGAAAAGAATGGGTTTACTTCTCTTGCAGGAAGTGTTGGGTAGGGTTTCCTTTCCATTTTCAAACCTTTGAAATTAATTAGTATTTAGTCATCCTCTCATCCTACGTAACGGATATACCTGCTCCTGTTCTATGTCTGTTATGGAGAAGTTTTGATTTCTATCAAAATAAAAGACAACACACCATCTTCTCATAAGAAATCATTCTGTATAAAATGTTTTAATTGTATAAAATGAGTCACTGCTTCCCAAGGTACACTGCAGAGCAAGTTAGGGAAAGCAATACACTTGCTAAGTATTTACAAAAATTACTTCACACCCCAGTAAAATTTGATGAGCATGTCTTAAAGATAACTACAAAAATGAGGAGAAAAATAAAAATTAAGTCATTATCTCACTTTTGTATTATAAATATTCATTCATGGTCATTTACGGTAATGTATAAGTAAAAATCATCTCAAAGTTTTTGAAATTTTGTTGCAAAGACTGGATTTCCGCTCTACTTACCTTAAACTAGAAGTCCACTAAAACTTGACAAACATATGATTTAATGTAACATTGTTAAAGATTACCAATAAAGGCTACCTACTCCTAGAGCCTTAAATTAGTGTAGAATGAATGAATTCTCCTCTGTAGTGCTGACACTAATCAGGAGCTTAACATTGAAAAGTGCTAGGAAGTGACCCTTGCCAACAATTAAAATTTTCCATGGCTTGAAGTTAAAACTCTGAATGGTCATCAGTTGACATATTGCCATATCAAGTACAACAGAAGCAGGTAAAATGCAAGAGGTAAAATTTAGAAAAATCACAATGCAAGCCTTAAGATAGAGGCAGGCAACTTTTTTTTTTTTTTATGGAGGTGAGTTCAGGTGAATTATAAAGGTCACCATCCCTTTTGTTTTCTGTGTCACTGTAGATCCCATTACAGACAACTGACAGTTTTTACCCACTCTGGATGGTGAAAATGAGAAGTGCCAGCATGATCAATCAGATTGTAATTACACTCAGACTTGTCATATGATCATTTTAACTTCGTATGTTTGGCACAGCCAAACATTTGATGCTTTTTTTTTTTTTTTTGTAGATTTTTTAGAACTGCTGAACTGCAATGTTGGCAGAGTCTTGCTTGAATGTGGATGGAGCAAGTCTTCATATTTGTCGGGAGAGAGATTCAAAGACATACTCTGTTGCCATAGCAAGACAGATCTCAAAAAGACCATATAGAACTTCCAGTCTTTTTATCTATTCAAACAGACTTTGTTAACTATAAAAAATGCAGCTCGTTTCAGAAATTATGTGGAAGACTCCCTGCATAGTGTTGTTGTTTTGATATAATAAAGCAAGGCTTAAAGTAAAATTTGGAAGAAGTTACTGGAGAATGAATGCCTTGATTTGTATGGACTTTTGAAACCTCTTAGGCACTTAGATATACTATTCCTTTTTTTTTTTTTTTTTTTTTTTTTTAAGAACCGTTCTTCAGTGCTTAATTCCATGTCTGCATCATAATGCATCAAGTATGAAAATAATAAGGAAAATGCACTCAATCTAGTAAAAGCCCACTGTATGCTAGGCAACAGTACTTTCATTTAAAAAAAAATAAATATCTAAAACTCAACCTTTTAAGTCAGATAGACCTTGCTGCTACTAAAACATGATTTGGCTTTGGTCTTCCACTTGCTGAAAGAACAGCTACATATTAAATTAATTTGATAAAACATGCTAGAAAGAAACATTAATAGAAGTTGTTAGAACCGTTCCAGGTAAAATGTCAGTATTTGAAAACAGAAAAGATTAAGCTGAAAAATAACTCCAAATCAAGGCTACATTTTAGTTCAAGTTGGTCCGTATTTATGAGCATGTAGGTATGTTTTTGCCATTTCTCAGCACTGTGACCTGTGCATGCATGAGATATTGCAAGATGATGTGCACATGCATCAGATATTACCTACGTAATGCATTTTGCACAGTTGAGTGATCCCCGCATGAAGAAACAGTAGACCATACCTGAAATACGCCTGTGTCTTTATTTTGCATGGTACAAAAGAAATGCATTCTACTCTTCCAAGCCCCAGTTCCTTTCCTCTTGTGGATTTTTTTTCTGAACAGTTCTCTTATTTCTACTCTGAGGATGGCAATACAGAGATTGTAGTAACCACTTCAAAACCGTTCCTTGTCAAAGGACTCAAAGTAGTCAGATTCAATCTTATTTTCTGTCAGAAGGCATCTAGCACCACAAAATACACTTGCACAAAAAGTGTAATTCTTGCCATACCCATGTCACACAACCTATTTTCAGCATATAAATGACCTCACTCCTCTCTTCCAGAGTGTTTTAGATGAAAAGAAAGAAGTTTAAAGTTTTGGGGAATGGATACTTAATAACAGGTTGTTGGTTGTTTTCTTTATTTTGAACACACATTAATCCTCTCCCTTTACATCCAATGCATTATTTCAAAGAAAAATATTGTGGTGCAGTATATTTCTTTATGTATCAAAATATTTATAGGACTATAAGTGGTTATTAAAATGCCTTTTTTTTTTTCTAGAATTATAGAGCAAAAAGATTTTCTTAAATCACTAAGCAAGATAGTTTCTATTCCATGGCAATGCTGAAGATGTATTATTTTATTATTATGAGCAGAAAAAAATATAGCAGTAGGTGTTCTGAATGAACTTTTAAACTCCTTATGAACTCTTCATGAACTTTTTCATTTATTACAGCCTCAGAAATTTTGCTATGCCAAAAACACTATATTGCCCTCTACAGGTTGATTTACTGAAGTACTCCGTACAAAACCATTCATTCTGTTTGCCTGAAGTGTGTTACCTCCTACACACTTGAACTATGATATCAGTTATGAAAAGCTTTGAAATTATGTCTTTACTATAATATTTGCCAGTATTAGTCTCCCTAATATTTTCAGATCTCAACACTCAATATATAGTAGTAAATAGATAAAGAAAGAAATCTGCATTAAGTGTCACAAAAAGAATAACACAGTAAAGATGAAAAGATGCTGTTATATTTGTTGTTATTGTTGTTCTTTTAATTTTTTTTAATATGAAATATAGTCATTTTTAATACCTGGCTTGAATAATTTTAACTACGTATTACACACAAATGTTTGCATTAAAAATACATATGGCAATCATATTTTCAGAAAACCATAATCAGTTAAAGGAATATTCCTCTCCGTCTGTACTTCTTTAATTATTGAAAAGATGTTCTTTAAAATTAATGCAACAGCAAAAATGTTGCCCTGTTCTTCTTAATTTTAGATAAGACAGAAATTTTTATCCATCCTTCCTATAACTGCAGTAAATACTGTCTTGCTTTCTCCCTTTCAACCTTGTAATCTTCAGACAAAATCTTTTCTATGCAGCTATTTCCATTTTCCAAACTCTATTTACGTAAAAAAATATTTTACTTATTTTTAGTATTATTGTTTTAGGGGTACGGGGTACGTGTGTGTTTGTATGAGAATGAATACAAGCATAGGAAAATTTAATGTAGGCAGAGTGTAATTAGGCAAACTAAAATTTATCCAGGATTAAAGTTAAGAATTATTTTTCTATTGTGTGTCAGATAAAGTTCTAATGGCTACTGATCTTGAGTACCACAATGAAACCTGTAAGGATACCTAAAGGTACCACTCTTAGAAGATCTGCAGTTTGGTAGCAGAAAGGACAGGTAGATGGCTGAGATCCAACTCTGCCAACAATGGTAGCCTTCACTATCATGTCCATTCATTGTCTATAACATCACTAAGCCTACAAACCTCACATTTGCAGTGTCCAGAACCTCATCACGTGGCATTACCATTTCCAACATTTTTGTTGGGTCCTGAAAGCCACCTCAGTGTGAGATTCATGCTCCGGCTGCAAAAACGTTCAGTTGTGTCATTTCTCTTATGTTATTTATTTATTTATTTATTTATTTATTTGTTGTGATCTCCTTTCTCCCTCTTTGTTCTGTCCTTAGCTCTCAAACTAAAAACAATCTCTCCTAGCTAAAAGTGCATCCTGAATCCTGCAACGCAGTGCACGAGTGCAACAGAAGCTATCATTAATGTCATAAATAGCTTAAACTCTGCACACTACAGCCACATTTTGGAGAAGCTCAGGCCATCTGTTTTACCTGAGGTTGTTTTATCTAATGTTTGTGAGAAAAAACGCAGAGAGTTAAAGCTAGATGCATATTTCTCTACTTGCCACTACTTAGTTCTGTTTGTTCTTGTTTTCTCTTCAAGATAACAAAACTTAGAAGAAATAATCCCATGTAACAGTTGCATTCCTCCAAAAGTAAAGTAGATGAGCACATAAAACAATCTGAATTCTTACCAAACATTTTTGTTCTCTTGCTTTTACCTCTTTTGTTGCACTTCAAGAAGGTAGAGAGGTTTTCTGTCAGTTTAATGAGGAAGAATACTGAGAGTACTTACCTAGAAAACAAAAAAAATGAAAGGAATTATTAGACTATGCAAACAAATTTTGTAACTTACATCAGTAGCATATACAATTATTTACAGATGCACAAAGAAAATAGCTATTATTTATTTAGGCATAAATACCAAATTTCCTATGCCCCTGTATCATGAATGTGAATGCAGCATATAAGTATATAGGAGGGACATTTTATTTCTTTGATATCCAAAATTATTTCCCAACTTTGTTCAGAGTTTTCTCTCTTACAGACATTGTTCATTAACATGTCACTTACAATACTTACTATTTGACACATGGCTTACATTTGCCAGGTTCTGTAAAACATATTTAATTATATGTTTAATTTAAACTACAAAATTAGATGCTACCTTATGTATTTGTGCTGTTGAATTTAAAATTAGTTCTAGTTTCATACTATTGAATGTCACTATATTTACTAATAGCAAAAACATGCTTTATGTGTAAAATGCAAATTCATAGTTCTCCTTAGAAAATGAAGTTTTTTTATATTGAGAGATCAAATATTAGACTTAAAAATTAAGTATTGTAGGAATTTTATGGTCTTTGTAATTCCTTTTCTCTTTAATTCCATAAAATAAATCCTCTGCCAAAAATTGGGGCAACAGAAAAAGATTATCATCAACACTTGAATGATAGGAAGAACCCTGTAAGAAGGAACAAGAATACCTTGCAGTTAAAATGTGGCTAGACCTACCAATGCTCAGGATAGTGTTTCTCTCAAGTAATTTACCAAAATCATGCTGACCATGAAGCACTAGTGTTTTAAAAAATATCTTGTTCAGTTATCTAAAACCATACATTCTGTCAGCTTAGTTACATAGACAAGGAGGCTCCTGGATCTCCAGAAAAAAATAAAAAAATAAATTAATAAAATAAAAATCCAACAAAAGACACACAAAAAAACAAAGAACCTAAAAATCTAACTCCACAAAATAAATCTCGTCTTTTCAGCACTACTGATCTTACAATATATTACGTTTTCAACAGAAACACTTAAAAATAATGAATGGATGATGATCACAGAATCATAGAATGGTTTGGGTTGGAAGGGACCTTAAAGATAATCTAATTCCAACCCCCCTGCCATAGGCAAGGACACCTCCCACCAGACCAGGTTGCTTAAAGTCCCATCCAGCCTGGCCATGAACAACTCCAGGGATGGGGCATCCACAGCTTCTCTGGAAAGCCTGTTCCAGTGCTTCCCCACACTGAGTGAAGAATTTCCTCCTTATATCTAATCTAAACCTACCCTCCTTTAGTTGATAGACATTACTCCTTGTCCTATCACTACATGCCCTGACAAAGAGTCCTTCCCCAGCTTTTCTGCAGGCTTCCATCAGGTACTGGAAGATCACTCTAAGGTCTCCCCGGAGCCTTCTCTTCTCTAGGCTGAACAACCCCAACTCCTTGAGTCTGTCTTCATAGGCGAGGTGCTCCAGCCGTTCAGTCATCTTCATGGCTCTCCACTGGACTCATTCTTTTATGTCTCTGTTCTTCTTGTTCTGAGGTCCCTAGAGCTGAACGCAGGACTTCAGGTGGGGTCTCATGAAGGCAGAGCAGAGGGACAGAAACACCTCCCTCAGCCTGCTGGCCACACTTTTGTTTGATAAAGTTCGGGATACAGTTGGCCTTCTGGGCTGCAGGTGCACATTGCTGGATCACATTAAGCTTCTCGTCAACCAACACCCCCAGGTCCACCAGAGCTGCTCTCAGTCCATTCTCCACCCAGCCTGTATTTGTGCTTGAGACTACCCTTACCCAGATCCAGGACTTTGCACTTGGCCTTGTTGAACCTCATGAGGTTTGCACAGGCCCACCTCTCAAGCCTGCCCAGGTCCCTCTGGATGACATCCCTTCCCTCCGGCATGTTGACCACAACACACAGCTTGGTGTCACCAGCAAAGCTGCTGAGGGTGCACTCAATCCCACCACCAGTGGGTGGTGGTGTCCACACCAGTGAGAAAGATGTTAAACAGCACTGGTCCCCATACTGACCCCTGAGAAACACCACTTGTTAGTGATCTCCGCCTGGACATTGAGCCGTTGATCACGACTCTTTGAATGCGACCATCCAGCCATTCCTTACCCACCGAGTGGCCCATCTATCAAATCCATCTCTCTGGACTGACAATGCTGACAGTGAAGATCCTCATGAGGAATACAAGGCTACACAAATGCAGTTTGACACATTAGAATTCATTGTTATTGTAAAACATTTCTCTATGCTTTCCTATTCATAATTTTTCTGGCCTACTTTTGATGTTCTCCTCAGGAAAAAAATAAAAATAAATAAAATCACCCTTTGTTGTTGAATGGCATAACATCGTTCTGTGCTTTGCTGTCTGATTCCTCTTGGTATTTTGGTACTCAGCTGGACAATTAATGAGACTCAAAGCACACACCAATCTAGAAGTTAACAAATGCCAGATGCAGAACTGGAGAATAGAAGTGCAGAAAAGTTACTTGTCTGCCTCCAAACTGATTGGACTGGCATGAATAGGATCTAATCTCCATTTCCTAAATCCATCTTTCTACTTAAGAGCAAAATCACTCTAAACACATAACAATCTTATCTTTCAGACAATCATCATGAATCATGGCATTTACTACTCTAAATAAATAAATACCTTGACTATAAACAAGTACTTATTTTCAATCATTGTTATATCTCCATATTTGTTTGTCCTATAAATCTACATGATAGCAGTTGTGTATGTATGACACATTATTACAAATACCATAAATATCAACTCTTAAAAATACCACACTCTTTTCTATTCATAATAGTTTTGTGTAATGAGTTAGAAATACAAAATTAATAATACAACTCTAACACAAAATTATGATAGAGGGCCTTTTATTAGACTTAATTCAGAACAGTTGCTAAAATGACTTCTATTCTGGACATCATTTTTAGGGGGAAAAAATGAGTGGAAATATTACCTGGAAATAAGTGCAGTTTTGAGCAGAAACATGCTGGAAAAGATCTTAACCAGCTGAATAAATGAATATTATATATTAAAGACCTCAGTGCATGGAGGCTATTAATATTTATAATCAGCAGAAGCTGACTATCGACACTTTTGTGTTTTACATTGTAGATTGAATTTTCACTCTTTTTCAAAACAGATTTCTAAAATACCTCTTTTGCTTTCATGATGGCTACTTTGTAGCCCTTAAGGGATGGCAGAAATAAGGAGATTATAAGAAAGTACCAGTGACAAATTCCATGAGGGATGTTTTCATATGAAGAAAAAAGAAAACTGAGCAGCTAGAAAAAAAAATCTTCTTTTTAAAGTTCTTTCTCTGTTTTAGCACTTTAAGACACTATAAAAATGCATGTTTTACTGGTGTAAAGTATAGCTAACTGCCAAGCAATGTAAATAGATTTAAATGCTTCTTCAAGTCCAGAAGGTCAAAACAAGACACACATCCCAAAATAGCACTGTCTATCTCCTTCGTATTTACTTCAGTGATAAAAGTGCTGCAAAACAGTGTTTAGAAAAGGAAGAAGATTCCATAAAGCATAGAACCATAAAGAATTTTAGGATAAATTGTTTAGCTTTAACTAAAAGTTAAAAGTTTGTTGTTGTTGTTGTTGTTTATTTGTTTGTTTGTTTAACTAAAGAGGCTATTGCTATTATGTATAAAACTAAAACATTTGTGATTTTCAAGTAGCCAGACCTTCAAAGGCTACCAGTAGATTTGCTAGTTGAGCTACAGCTTGTGAACCTCCACTTTTGCCACCACAGCAGCAGTAATTCAAACACTCCTGTTGTGCAGTGACAGAGCTGCTCCCAGCTGCCCCAAGAACAGGAAGGAGCGGCAAAGCCATGCTGTGTAACTGTATTAGACAGACTCAAGCCCAAATTAATGTATTATCTTTCTCAGTGGGGCTTATTAGCTTGGCTACCATGCTGGCTTATACCTCAAGCACTTCAGAGCATTCATGGAGCGGGCATATGGTTTTTCTAGAGAAGTGCTCCAGTGTAGGGCTGTCTCTCTGTTGAGGAGCTGGGGCACAGAGTGAGAAACATTTTGGGAACTGAGACTAAATAGTGTGTGGGGGAAAAAAAAAAAAGCAGGACAAGGGGAAAAAGAGACAATTATTGTATTCAACTACCTACAGGGATGATGTAGGGAGGTAGAGCCAGACTCTTCTCAGAGATCCATGGAGAATAGACTATAAAGAACAGTTCCAACCTGCAGAAAGTAATAGCCTGACTGCACATAAGGAAAAAAAAGTTCTTCACAATGTTGATGGTTAAGAATGGAAACAGGCTGCCCAAAGCTGTTGTAGAACCTCCACTCTTTGAGATGCTCAAAGCTTTACTAGTGAAGGTCCTGTATAACCTTGATCAAACTTTGATGTTAATCTTACTTTGAGCAGAGGACTGGACAGACAAGAGAGCTTTCAGAGAACCATGCCAAGCTAAATTATTTTATCATCTTATGATTATAACTCTGTAGCTATAACTAATAATAATATAATATAGTTTTATAGCAGGAGAACAAAAATGAGAAAGCTAGAGCATTCTTTATTCCTTTCTCGCATTCATTCATTATCTGTTCCCATCTGTTCCTATGCATCATCTTGTTCCCTTCCACAACAGGACTAAATCTTTTTTTTTTTTTTTTCTTAAAACTAACAGCATCCTTGTTGCCATTATTTCTTGGTGTGTGCATGCAGTCCAGTTCCTTGTGAAAAACTGTCTTCAAATTAAGACATTAATCTACAAATTCATACTCTGAACACCTAAGTATTAGTAAATATTTCCTGCTTCACTATGAACCATGTTATAAAACAATTCTGCAAGTCAGAAAAGGAAATAAAAACTTCCTGAGGAGGCGGTAGTGTTAAATACCACAATGGACATCTTCATGAAGTCTAAAATTATACACAACTTTCAAAACAAGTTCCATGTTTATAAGTCAATTTTCTTTAGATACAAGAACACTATGCATTTACAATGTTTGAATCTTGGCATCGATGGATAGACTCTTGATGATGATGTTGCAGAACTCCTAAATTAAAGCCACAGCTGGGGGAAGAATTGCAAGGACAAGAAGAAATCTGGAGCAATTTCAATTTCCTCCCCCTAAACACACTCAAATCCTCTCAGCCTTTTTGTAGAAAAACCTCAATAGCAGATGAAGAAGCATAATTTGCTTCTCACTAGATCACAGCATAAAAATCCTTGCATAATGAATATTTTATATTTCTTATTACGGTATGGCACTGTCACCACATAAAAAGCATTGGTTGTCTTTTTTCTTTTTTTTTTTTTTCTTTTTTTTCTTTTTTTTTCTTTTTTTTTTCTTTTTTTTTTGGGGGGGGGGGGAGGGTCGGGTGAGGGTAGGAGTGGGAGGAAGTGTCCTTTAAGGGAAAGAGATCAAATAAGCCTACTCTGGAAATAATGATTCTCAAACTCTAATGGCACTCACCAGGCAGAGAAGGTGGACCTCTGCATGCCTCTGCTCTCAGCTTGGGACTGACAGCTATAGGTACTGACAAAATGGAAGAAATTAATGGTCTAATGTCATATGTGTTTTCTCTCATCTCGAGAACAAATACTTTATTTGCTGTCTCACATATTTCTGGTACCTAAAATTGACTTCTTTCCTCCTCATCCACAATTTCTCTCTTCCATATATTTTTCTTTCCTTACTTTTGGGTAAATTCATTGCATTTACTGTTGTTTGTTTGGGAATGCTTCTTGAGTATTTAGGACTCACACACGCACACACTTAGCAAATGACTGTGACTTTTCCAGTCAATGGGTTCAGCCACCCATTTATTCTACCTTCTCAGTTCATCCAGCAAGGCGTTCCTGTCCTTTGGGGAAAGTGCTGTTTCCAGAGAGAAGCTGGAGAAACTGAATATATGAGTGTCACTGAGCCCTTCAGCACAAGGATTTCAATGGTTATTGAAAGTGAGCTTCACTAAGTTACTGAATTTTGGATTGAAGAGGCCAAGGAGTGCTTACAGGTTTCCTATTCTGGCTGAGCTCTGGGGAACACAAACTCTGTAAGGGGATGCTAATAAATGTGTGGGGAAAAAGAGAGGCCTGCAACTGTTTGCAAAACGATCTACACCCCATACTGAAAAAGAAAGAAATTAAGATCCTGCAGCTGCATTGCCCAAAACAGGAGAGGGCTCAGAACAGATTTCCCATCACCAGAAGCAAAAAGCATCAGAAAGGTTGCTAGCCCTCTCATCAGAGAAGTACCCTTGCTAACAGCCTGGAGAACTGCGGCAGGAGGTCTCTGCCACTATATGCAGCAGGTTTCTTTGCTGGTAATGCATCTGCAACAGGTCCTGCAGGGACTGTGTTACCATGTGGAGAGACCAAAGGGATTCAGTCCTGGCTGCATCTGCTTATGCTGCTTGATGCAATAGCTCTGCTGCTAGGGAGATCAGGCTGTGGGTTTCAGAAAGCCCACTTCCCATGACTTCCAGCTAAGATAAGCAGAGATGAGTTTTCTCATCCTGAATACATCATGTCTGTGAGTATTTCTCCAAGCCTTAGCTAGGAGCACACCTTAATATACCCTCAGCTGAAATTTACACAGACTTCTAGATCACATAATCTGGAACAAAAAAGGCTACAGTACAAAATTTATCTAAAATATATTCTTCAAAGGACCTCAAGGAAGCTACAGTATTGAATCGCTTTCTACACACTGCTTCTCTGTCTTTTTTGCCACTGCAATTCCTTTCCTAATGATCTTCATAACACTTAAAGAGACAGTTCGGTAATTACAATTCCAATAGTCTTTAAACATTTCATTGAAAAACATGTCTCTGGAAAAATAAAATAAAATACAGGTAGCTGATTGACAGATCCAATAGTTCTTCTTTAAGTTTATGTAACACTTTGTCCAAACCTAGCTGACTATTCAAGCAATAAGATATGACCAGTACTACATTTCTGATATACTTTTCAGTTGAATTAAACTGTATTTCAAAGCAAAACAACATGGGAAAAATGATATTTTACAGATTTCAAAAGTTGCCACGACAATGAAAATACTGCATTATTCCCAGAAGCTATGAAAAATGATTGATGCTGTGAGTGAAAGATGATCAAAATAAGACAAATTTCCTTACAATTGTTACAGGCAAAAAGCATGTACAGAAAAGTATGGCTGATCAGTTAATGTTAAGTATTGTTTTCTTCCATGGACAACACATTTTCTTATTAACATTTACTTAATGATAGCTTTCTGTATCCTTTTACTCAGTATTATTCACAGAGGCAGGATCAGGAATTTTTGTATGGGAACCTGTCTTCTGCTATGTTGCTCATGATGGATGAGACAATACTTGTCTGGAATATACCTAAGAAGGGGCAAGCAGGAGCATGCAACTCTGGAAGCACCCATCTAGAAATAACAGACATGAAGAGAAGAGATGCTTTTATTCCTCCCATAATTTCTAGTTGAAGCAACAAGACTGCATGCTACTGTATGCATGCTACCTAGCAGAACATACCCTATTTTAATAACTGATTAGCAAGAATTTCCTTACAACATGAGACAAACAAGGTCATTGCTCAACAACAGTTTGCACAGACAAATACTTCAAAAGTTTAGGCCATGATATGTGGATAACAGACTAGTTCTGCAATCCATATATTCCCATTTGTGGTCCGTCAATTCTTTATGCTCACCCTGAATTCAAGCTGTTAGCCACTCTAGAAACACTTGCACTTTGTAGAGTACTGTATTACGGAGCCTCATTTGCATAAAACATGATAAGCATTCTTCAGTGTAATTGTGATTATAAATGAAGCACACTTAATAACTTTACAGCACCACTTGCTACACCTATTTTGTGGGGAAATATGCAAAAACAAACACAAAAGATCCTCAGTTCTAGGGGCTTAACATATATTTATATATTTTTTTCAATTTGCTATGAAATTGTGTACGTCTTAAGCAGAGGCTTAAACTTTTTTTTTTCATAACTTCAGAACACATTATATTTATTATCAATAGCTATGTAAGGAAGTTTCCTGATAAGATGCATAACTTTTTTCACAGAATCCAAAATTCACACAGCTTTACACAGTATAAAATTACTGAGAGGAAATGTCAATAGAATAGCAAATGATTGGCAGTAATAATAAATTTCTAGTTGTACCTCTACTTAATTAATTCAACTGTGACATTCATGTTTATCACTCTTGGTATTCCAGAGTCATGTTAATTACTAACAACGTACAGTTATAAATATGCTAACAGCACTTTTTTAAGACCATTGGATTTTTCTCTGATAAGTATTTTATAAATGCATTGCTTACATTTATAAAATTAAAATTTTATCATGATTTCTGGACTGTAGGTGGAGATAATCATTGGTGAATCTTGCACCTATATACAGCATGCATTGAATATAAACAGAGGCATATTTATGTCTAGATATACTGAATTCAATGAGCAAGATTTTATTTTCTACATCAACAAGATCAGTTACTGTTATAAAAATAATCTGTAAAATTACTTCTGAGTAGCGAAACATCAAATATAAAATCTCTAGAGAATATCCTGTCTGCAGCAAACTCATTATTTCTGTTCTTTCTACTAGTTTCTGCAATATGCAAACATTTTAATATGATACACTAAATCATTTTCTTAAAATGGGATAAGAATCAAGCAAAAAATGTCCTTGGACCAAAAATATCTATTACCAAAATTTCTGGTTCCTGAATACTTCACTTGAAACTTAGTTTTGAGAAAAATTAGATATCAATGTTCTCGCCTACAGCATGACTTTCCTACAGAAGCACACAATTGAAAGCCAAGAAATCTGGGTTCAATTCTTGTTTTTTTCTTAGCAAGAGTTCAAAACTTGGGGCAAATCACTTCACTTCCTTATGCTTTATTTTGTCTGTCTGAAGTATTTACCAGCCCAAGAAAATCACATTGCTAATAACTGGCACTTCATAATGAAAAATATATGGGAATATTGCCCATTAAATAAAATGGAGTACTGGAAGTCATACAAAGCTTTTCTCTATCATATGTCAATATTTAGAGTACCAACTCTTGATACTAAAACATCTAGACAACCACATTTATATTCAACATCTACTTCAATCTGAGACATTCTTTACTACATTCTGACAAATACTTTAAACCTTCTGTAAATTTACTCTACAAGAACATATACATGACTTACAATCTATAATGTATGTAAGTATAGGGATTTAATTCATATCTTCGTCACTACAGGATTTGAATATGCATTTAAATATAACTGAGATGATCGTCTATTGTCTTTATTCCAATTTCCTTAGTAACATACTCAGGAACTAGCAATCATCTGTTTTTGACAGAAGCTTTGTTTAATACTTTTTGTATTTTGTTGCTTGTTTTAGTACAGTTTTGCAGATCTCAGAATTGTTGAGGTTGGAAAGTTGCTCTGGAGATAATTTTGTTCAGTCTCCCTGCTCAAAGCGGGGTAAATATTGTGTTGCTTTGAAGAAAGAAACATGGTTAGCTCTTGGAGGAAAAAAGGTACTCTAGGTTGTATTATTTCTTTACTTATGTTGGATTTCACATCAAATTTATATGGAGTTTGTCAAACTGCAAATAAATCTATTTTTTCATGAACACTTAAATTTCCAAAAGCCCAACGAAACCTGTTTCACACTGCTGTGCTGCTCCTACTGCCTTCACCTTTTGTACATCTGCTGATCTCCACCAGCTTTCCCTGCATCCTTTAGAACAACTGGAAAAATGCAAAACTCCATGAAGTTTTACGTCAAAAACCATAGCATGTGCTCTGAAAAGCCATGATGCTGCAACTGGACCTATATGTATACACTGGAGCATGTGTATCCGTATACATACCTATGTTCTGTACCGTACATTCATAACGCTATATCATTCACATACATTTATAAATATTCATATATATTTATATCAACGTACTACTACATACTCTCTCTGTCATTCACTGGCTATATTTATTAGTGTTCCCATGAACAGTGAGCAGTGTTGCTAGCTGTCCTAAAAGCAGAAAAGCACAGCATTGTGTTTGGTTTCTAAGTTCCCTTCCATGAGCTGAATAATCTGATTTGCTCCATTTCCCTGTTTTTTGAAACACTTCTTACATACACATTAAAAAAGCAAACCAAAGCAAACCAAAATAAACCAAAACAAACAAACAAAGCCTTCCAAACTACAAAATCAAACACAATGTGGTTTGAGAATACTTTCTAAGATAACAGTTTTCCATGAAATGAACATTTATTTAATGATATTTCCTTTTTCTCTCCCACAATTTCTGAGTGACTGCCTCATTTAGTAATCTTTAGCATGCCAAGAGGAGTTACACAAACTGAAAGATCAGACTAGCAGTGAAGGCAACAATTAATATATGGTGCATAAAAAGGGTCACATGACATGATTGCTCTACTGTCACTGTTCCCGCTGATACCATTTCTTTTTCTGGAAAAGAGCTTATTTGTATCTGAGATTTTCAAATATAAATGGTTAGAAACTTTTGAAAAAAACTGTGACAAGCAAAAAGCTGAAATGCTTTTTCATAGAAATGTATTCATTCTGTTCAAAGTTTGGTCAGAAAAGATATCACAGGTACAAAATAGAATTTCCAGTCAAGATTTAGATGGAAAAGAAGTCAAGATCTCCCGATGGTAGTGTCATCTCAGAACATCCCAGCAGTCAGGAAAACTTGCCACTCCAATGAAAACAGTTTTAAAACCCTGCCTCTCATTGCTTTGAACGAATGTCTATGAAAAGCCCTATACTCCTATACTCCCCCCCCCCGCCCCGTGTTTTTTTTTAATTAAAAATTGTAAAGGTTTCAGCTTCATAGAAGTGAAAACAAATGAACAACAAATCTAGAACTTTAGTTCTAGATGCTTAGTGAGTGGACCCTTTCTTGTAGCTATGCTTTTTTCATACTTCCCTGAGGCAGTGAAAATGAAAGAAGTTTCGTAAGTTCAGCAGCAGCTTTTTCAGTCTGACAAACACAGTATTTATTTCACCCACATAAGCAAACGAGATAAGTAGAGTCTACAGGATTAGGCTCTGTAATGTTAGCAGAATGTCATAATGTAAGGCGCTAAAGCCTAAGGAAAGAATTAAACCTGATTTTCTTTGAGAAGTATAAGGAATTTAGACTCCACTGAAAGTTCCAACATAAATTTATGAATATATGTATATATTTATTAAAAAACTATTGTTTGTATTATAAATTATATATGTCTATACTTAGAAGTTTTTATAAGATATACATTTATAAGTATGTATCTATACAATTTATAAGTATACATAAAATTTACAAGTATATAGTTACACAAATTTCTTTATGGTAGTAATGTAAGCAAGGGCACCAATGACAGCTTACTTTGAAGAAAAGTAAAAATGTGTTTCCTTCAAGCACTGAGCTAGGTAGTAATTTTTTCATTTAGGTGGAGGGAGGTATCAAGTCCTGATCCCATCTTAGATAGATCAGTATGCAAAATAAAAGAAAGGGTAGGCAACATGATCTTATTTCTAGTGCTATTGCATATAATATTTTTACTAAATATTTACCCAGCCTTTAAGCAGTATGAAACTAATCTCATTAATCCTTTTCTATCCTTGGAGACATGCCACTGTTTTCTGTGAATGCTGCCATTAAATGCTGCTTATGGTTTGGAGTAATCTCATCTTAATGCTGACAATGATTTAGACCAGGAAGACAAAAATATGGGAGTAACTTCATTGGCAGTACTGCAGGTTATTTCTTGCTTCAGTAATTTTTAAACATAAAAGGCGCCAACACAATTCCAGAAGAATGAGGTGGATTTCTAGGATCTCTTTCTCCACTGCCATGAACTTTCTGTAGACATTAACCTGTCCTTGAAATAAATTCCAGCCAAATCTGAACTGCTGTGGTACTGGTTTGTTGCTCTTTTGCACTCACTCTGCCCGACATATTCTTACGCATCAGAAGTGAGAAACAGACTGATAATCAGATATTTAACAGATTAATGAAAATATTAATATATTATTTTTCTACCTAATATATTATTTTTGTACCTGGAAATAAATTTACATCACTTAATTCATGTATGTAACTCCAATAGCACCCAGCATGTCAGTGCTTCCCAAAAAGGGGGGACATTCCTCATCTAAATATCATGCAAATGAAATGCCAGGAAGACCCAACCAAAAAAGATGACAACTTGCATAAGAGGCAGACTCACTACAGGCAGTACGGTACACTCATGTAGATATAAAGTCTGTAAAGATATTGTTTATTTTCTTTTCATTGTCAATTTTTTCAACTTTTTCACTACCCACATCTATCACCTTTGCCAGATATTTTTTTTCTGAAAAAGTTCATTGCTGTTCTCTGTTTCAGACATAACTGAGAACCCAAATGCACACTTCAGTTTTCACTGCAAAAGCACTGACAACTGAAGACGTTTATGTCTAAAATTACAGTATCAGAGAAATTGACCTTGTTCATCTCAATTTATACCAAGTTAAACATGAATTTTATCTCTGTGAATGAAAGTGCAGGAAAGCCAAGACAGAGTTTCTAAATAGTTTTTTTCTATGTATATAACATAATAATAATTGATGAAATTCAGAACTGGGTATAGACTCAAAATTATTTGAGTATATTATACATGCTTTCATTTTACACTGTCTCAGGTTGCCTTCACATTGCAGAAAATTAAAGCACAGATGTCCTCCTTGTCAATGAGTCCCCTCTCTCCAAAAGTTTTCCCAACTTCAACCTGACCATCATAACTTTACTATACTGGCACTAGTGACAATTAGAATTCATTTTTAACATATTTTCTCTGACTTTTTTTTTCTTAAGTAATAATCATAAGTGTTTATTTCTTGTTCATTTTTACTAAAATCCTCAACCAAAATGGTCGTTTCATTTTGCAAGTATTTGGAGTAATTGGGGGCTGGTTGAGTGAAGTCTTCTGTGCTGCAGAAACACTAAGATTTGTTTCACGTTTTCTTGCATACATTTTGATTAATGGTCTTTAAGACAGATGCCACCTGTGCCCTGAGCAGCACAGCGCCTGTTGCCAAGGAAACAGCATTCTTGTCTTGCATCCTCTCCTCCCTACCCTCCTTACCCCTCCTTATTTCAGTGTCTTAGCATACTATGCATCAAGGGCAAATAGAAAAAGGGTTCCATGATTGCTGGCGCATATGAAAAAATAATGCCTTCAAATACTTACATAAAGTAGAATAATATTCTAATAATATCACAAATTTCGAAGACTTGTCGGCAAGACTGCAAATCATGATTTTTGAATTTTCATTAAAACTTTATTTTGCCATGAATATGGCAAATCAAAAGCATAATAATAGGGCATATATAAGCCTTACACTCCATTAAGAGCTGAGGTATGCACACTGTTGATCCTGCTTAGCAATATGCAGAGTCACCTCGTTTGCTTTGAAGAAAAAAGATCTTTATCATAATTGCCTGCAGCCTCATAGAACAACTCATTAGATGTGACCACAGATACAAAGACTTTCCTCAAAAATATAGACAAAATTTAGCAGCTGGTTATATGCAGCAGAAAATACAATCCATTCTACTAAAGGTGGATGATAGGAAACTCTGTGCATATTCTTAACATGCTGTGTTTCTTATAAGGCTCCTGTTACCCAACAGCCCATTTATATTTATCTGAGTACCTGAACAAGAGGTGAAGCAACCTGATCTGGAGATGGTAGTCCATTTCCGGGTGCTAAAGGAGCATACCTGAACACCATTATTTCACAGCCTTTAATTGGAAAACAAAATAAAAAGAGTTCCCACATTTTGAGAGAGAAAGAGAGAAAGAGAGAGAAAGAGAGAAAGAGAGAGAGGGAGGGAGGGAAGGAGGGAAGGAAGGAAGGAAGGAAGGAAGGAAGGAAGGAAGGAAGGAAGGAAGGAAGGAAGGAAGGAAGGAAGGAAGGAAGGAAGGAAGGAAGGAAGGAAGGAAGGAAGGAAGGAAGGAAGGAAGGAAGGAAGGAAGGAAGGAAGGAAGTGTTCAGGTTCCATTTAGAGTCATTAACACAAAGCCACAGAATAAAACACACGCACACACAACTGACTCAGAAATTGATAGTATTACTCAGCCTGTAGAGAAATATAGCTTAACTATTTCCAGTCGTAACAATATCCACATCCATTTCTGACTTTAGCAGTTAGAGCAAGAACTGCAAGCAAACATATTTTCAGAACCTTTCAAACCCATTAAGAAATAAACTGAGAGAGGTGTTACCAGGGCACAAGCCATGTCTATTCACCAGCCCAATATGCCCTCAGCTTCAGTCCCAAATTCATCCCCACAGTCTTAGCTGGTACTTCTCGCATGGACCTCTGCCCTGACACATCACCCTGTGCTCATCTCCAGGTCACGAGGCTGCATCCTGGGCTCAAGAGATACTGCCAAAGCAACTTTTAAAACAAGTAAACCTTACAACCCACTTGCTGTAGTGAACAAGTCTGCTGCTCTCCCACCCACTGAACAATAACAAGGTCCTATATAACACTGTGAGAAAGTGAATCCTTTAAAACATTCATTGGATTTTCATTTTTTGAGGGACTTGTCAGATCTTTACTAATCAAACTGGACTGCTGAACAAAGGCAGCTTACACATACTGTAAGAATGACTGATGGGTTAGAAAACGTGCTTTCCTTTGTTCTCTCTCACAGGATTAGTGATTCCTTGTGAGTCATACTCTCTGTGCATGTAATTTCATTGACAATTTAAAAAATATTACTCTTCCTGACAACTATGTTTTCATATTAGATGGATAATATTCACAGATACCAGTGGAACCTTCACAATAGCTAGCTAGGTAGACATTTCACATACTGAAAGATCTCATTGTACGTAATTCCACCTTGTATCTTGAGTCATTATTCTATTCACCTACTCCTCATAAGCCAATTGTCAAACTTTTAACTGTAAGTGAAACACTTAATATTGTAAAATATGCATGCCTGTACATTTTAAAAGCAGACATTTTTACTAACTTTCCTAAAAGTTTAATGGAAATGATCCTATCATCCTGCATCACAAACAGACAAATTTGCCATTGGATTTACAGAAAACATGCTAAAGCCAGAAGTGAGCTATAGAGGTTGCTGTTTTTCAAGAAATTGTATTTTAGTAAACACATGCCATTTCACATTTGATGTTAATGTTTGAACTGCAATTTCAAACAGACTCTGAGGTCCAGAATGATGGTAAAAACACACTATGTACTTACGTTTATTGAAATAATGAGGAGAAAGCTATCACTTTGATCTAAAAATGTATTTTCAATGTATTTTCAATGTATGTACTCCAATAGTCATGTAAACTGATAGAATGTTTATTTGTTATTATATATATATATTCACTGAAGTGAATTTTGACTATCAGGAAGAGCGTGAAATTGAATCCTCTTTAAGCAAGCTCTGCAAAATGTGATTTCTACAGTTCCAATTAAAATGAATACTTCTTATTATTGTTAAATTTTAATGGAGTAAAAATATATTTATAGAATGAAATCTCCAATATGGGAGACAGCCAAACTGTATGATTTTCAGCATACAATTTCACACTGATCTCATAAATTCACAATTTAAATATGGGCTTCTAAAGAGGCTCTCTTAAAAGGTGTTTGATCTTTACAGAATAATACAAAGAGGTCCCAACAGATCACATTATTCTGACTATGACCATAAACACCTTAATGACTATTATTATAGTGTTAAAGGGAGCAAGAAAGTCAGTGTTAGCAGTGATCAAGAAAATATTTTAGTATTAACAGAACAAGAAAATCACTTTCCTCCCACCCCTGCCCTTTCAGCACTAAGCTTTCAAAATGTGTTTAAGTTCCCAGAACTGTGTTCAAAAAACTGAAAAGATTAAGAGAGTGATGCTGAATGCATCATGGTATGCCTGGGAAATAGGTTTTATGAGGGAATATGAGTTCAGATTGTACTGTATGGTAGAAGGGTGATGGAGACTCTCTACTCAAGTATGGCAGCATTGAGTCAAAGCTGGCTTATTTTCTTTCATCTGAGTTCATATAGATAAAATGTACAGAAATTCTAACGAATACGTAGCTGAGTCCTCCCAAGTCTGAATTATAAAAGTAGTGTCCTGTACTGCAAAAAGTTAGAAATAATTCATCAAATCTCAGGAAATCAGAAGTCTTTACAATGGAATCCACTTAAATAAATAAATAAATTCTCTTGTGATGTGAATTTTCCATACCTTATTTATACTTTCAGCTCTAATGTATTTATTCAGAGAAGTTTGTGAGTTTGGAAGTCTGGAAGACTTAATCAGTATTTTGATCTAGAAATTTGGAATAAAATTAACCTATTAAGTAGAATTTAATGGAAATGAGATTTTAACCACATTTTCTCTGGATCTCCTGTCCTACTGTGTAATCTTCTCCAAGGAAAGCTCCATTGTTGTGTTCATCTGCGCAACAGCACCTTGCAAAGCCAGTACCTTTTCTCAAGCATAAGTATGTTTATTTTGAGAGACTAACAAACTGACAATGAATCACTGAGGACACTTCCTGCATAAGTTTTTTCAATTGATTATAAAAACCTAATATTATGTATGATGATTATATTTTAGATTTACCATATTCTATTCTAAAATACCCTGGATAATTTAGATATACTTATGTAAAGATTTTTACGTCCTTTCATTGTTTAAAGCCCTACATGTATAAACTTGAATTTTTATCTCTCTTACTTTGTAACAAAAATTGTAGACAGATATCAAATAAGCAAGTTATTATCTAGCTTAAATTCATTCTTAAAATCCTTAACAGAAGACCAAAGAAACTGATGAATACTTCAATAAATATTTCTCATATTTAAAAAATAAGCACACATTAACATTTTAGAAAACACTAAATCCATAAAGCACTACTGTGCTTGTGAACTAGGTTGTTGAAAATAAAATGTAAGACCAACATATGAAACTAAAAGTAATGGTCATCTCAGTTAGAAGATAATAAATACTATGCCAAAGTATTTTTATTAAGTCTTTCTACCTTTCCATAATACCAGCAATATCATTTTCCAACAGCTCCAAACTCATCAATTAGCTTATGCTTCTTGCTCTTTTATGACAATATTTTTCAGTCAAAGATGATGATGACAATAACCCGTTCATGAACGAAAACCCATAACCAAGGAGTAATTTTATTTGCTTGCTACTTTTCCCCTCTAATGAAAGGAAGATTTTTTTCCCCTTATATTTAATGACATCAACATCCTTTTATCATAAGCCATAGGGTGTCACAGCATGGAATAACACAATTACATCTAAGTAACCAGGCTGGTTTTTTTTCTTTCTTTCTTTTTCTCTTTGCATATTGCAGGAGGTCTTAACAGGAGGTGGTTCTCAGCTGAGAAGAATAACTGAGTACAACACAGACTGTCAAACAGAGTCATATTATCTGCTTCCAGGTGAACAAAACACCCATTGAAAACACCTAAATAGAAGATGCAGTCTTCTATGACAACAGAATTTGTTATTATAATTTAAAGCAATTCCTCATTTCTTTTATAGTAATATTCTTCATACTAACTACCAAATTTTAAATGCTCCACTTCTTGCTGCTTTGAGGAACTCCCGTTGTGTTGTGTTTTTTTTTTTTGCTTTTTTTTTCATTTTGTTTTATAGTCTATAGTCTACTCTATCATTTAAGTCCACTAACACTGAAACATATTTTATAACACTTTATAATGCTTGAGTTGATTAACTGTTACAGCATTAAGGCATCTTCACCTAAATTTCCTAAAGCTTAGCATTACTCCAAGTACCTTAGGAATGATTATCTGTTCATTTCAACACGTTCTTCCCCATCCCCCCCACTCCCTCCATCCCCCGTTTTTATTTCTTGGAAAATAGTACACAGAGTAGCTATTTCCTTAACACAAAAACTGAATACAGGCAGTTACTGCAGCAAGTATATCTTTCCAGTGTAGTATCTATCAGCTTTACGAACAGGCCCAGGTTACCTTTCAAGACATTTTTCTTAAATATATCAACAGAAGCTACTAGACAACTTTTTGTTTATTTGTTTGTTTACCAAGATAGGATCTTTGAGGTTTACTGGTGCATTGAGGACCATCAACAAATACACACACAGAAAAAGAAACATTTAAATGGTTTAATAGATATTTAATATATGGTATGCTGGGTTGTATTTTCCTATATAGTCCACTGCCCTGGCAACAGTTTTTATTCCTCATAATGAAGGCATTATCAAATTATAGTGTGAATAAATGCTTTATTTTCATTGTAGACAGCTATTATATCCTTGGCCGTGGCAGAAGATAGATGTATCATGGCATATGAAAAGATATGTCATGAAATGTACTTTAACTAACAAATTACATTAGAAATTGTGAAGCTGGAAGGAACTGCTGTGGATCATCTAAACCAACTTCTTGAATAATGCACGTCATTAAAATGATGTCCTAAATTAATTCCTGTTTGAAGTAAAATCTCTCACAGTTCTGATGAGATGTACAGTTGAAGAATCCAGAGCGAACATTGGCAAATTGAATTAGCAACTATCTATTCTATTTAAAATGTAAATACTGTTTTTACTGCTAATTTTCTAGCTTCAACTTCCAGTCATTGGCTGTTTTTGTATATTTATCTCCTATGTAAAGTAGTTTTCCCTTACAATGTTTTGGTTTATTTGACAGTATGTCTCTGCTGTCACTGGATTACTTTTCAGTTCTTTGTTAGAGAACTAAATGGATTGAAATCCCTCATTTTATCAGTACAGATTACCTTTTGCAATTTTTTAAAATTTTTACTTTTTCACAAATGAGTTTCTGTTCTGCCTTTTTCTGCAACTAAAGAGCAAAAATTAAATGCTTTTGCTTTTTAAGACTGCAGGCTGATAGATTTCACATCATACTGTATGAAGTGGGTTATGATGATTTAACAACCTTGAAAAACTCTCTTAATTCTTCTTGATTTTAGATTCCTCCTTGCATCCTTTCGCTTTAGCAGTTTTCTACAGTGTTTAGTTTGTTTTCTGGGCTTTGCTATTCACATCCTCTGATTTTTGGCACAATTTATTTCCACTTGTTTCAAAAGTATTTTGTCAATCAAGGTATTTTTGTTTTCCTTGAATGATTTTTATTTTTCTAATGTACTGAAAGTAAGACCCAACCAAAAAACGCCTGTCCATGCTCAAAATCACTGATGCACAGGAAAGCTCCAAATACGAGCTTTCTAGTAAAGAAAGGATGAGGGTTCCCAAGACACTGGGAAAGGTAAAACATTTTTACATATTAATATTAATATTAATACATTTTAGGACCAGAGCTAGTCTGCACCATTTCCTTCTCTCAAGACATTCCTTCCTTTCAAAGCACTTGGGTCTTCCTGTACTTGACTTTGCATACCCCTGAAGAATGTGGAAGATGACAGTGAATTCTCAGACAAGAACTGATAAAGGACAAATTATTATTTAGTGAATTAAAGTTGATTCTGTTTTATTTCAGAACTCAATCACCTTACCTCCTTTGTCAGAGCAGATTCTTGCTCATGGTGTTTCTCTGCTGTAGCAGTTAATCTTAAGAAACTGCTGGTCTTAGGATACCAAAACTTCTTTCTTTACTGTTAGGATCACAGTCATAGACCTTTAACTCTCCACGCATTATCAAGGATATAAACTAAACAAACAAAGAAACATTTTTTTTCTTCTTTTTCTTACAAAAATAAACCTTTCCAGTTTAACTTATTTCTGTGATGCAGTTGCAGACTTCTCAGCCTGATGGGTTGAAAAGACTGGAAAGATGTTTTTACAAAACAGCAGGTCTAGCAATTCTGGCACACCCTGAAGAGAACAGAGATCATCAGGGCATTAAACAATATCTATTATTATAGCAATACTCCATCAGCCTAACAAGGAATGGAATTGATTTTGGCATCAACTTTCTTCCCTGAATACGTTCAAGTAACATTATTACCATGAGACTGCTGAAAGAGGAGCAGGAAATTACACTTTTTTGCTTCTTGATTGCCTCTTACAAATGCATTATGTAGGTGTGCATAGCATCAACTTAAATGCCAATATTTACAGAAAAAAAAATATTATCATGGAAATAGAAGAAGGCAAATATTTAGTATGTACATCAGCATGATTTTGAAGTAGAAGATAATTTGAATTGACATAAATTTTCAGAACTAAAATATTTTTGACTTCTCACAGATCATGCCTGTTAACAGATCCTTAGACTAGGTACAGAGGGCAGTTGGATATCTCAAAATTAATTTCTCAAAGAGAAGTTTTTCTTCCACTGGTTTAACCTACAGACTAGTCTAGGTGTCATGCCAATATTAAATAGGGATCCATGACATTATGAAATGACACAGACTTCCTTTCAGTCAAGGAGAAACAGTTGGTATCTTATATTTTAACATCTCTTGGTTTTAAATTATAAGCACTCAGCATCAAGATATTATTTTTAAAAGCAAATAAATAGTAATTGTATTGAATTTGAGGTAGTAAAACTTCCTGAAATCTTGGTTTTGCTTTAAATTTCCTTTGAGTGTAACTGCAGAAGTTCCACCTTACACCCTTTAAATAAAAATTCTTATTAGTTATTTCCTAGGTGACTAAGACTATATTTGTTGATCTGATTCAGCCTGCACATCTGTGTAATTGGTGTCAAATTTCAAAGATAAAACTTCAAGATAAGGCCGTGTTATTTATCGTAAATAACCAACCAGAACAATTATAGGGACATCCTACAGCAGATGGAGCTCTAATACAAGCCGTCTGATCTGAAATTCTACCTAGAGAGAGAATGAAAGTCAGAAATAAATGATACTGAGTACTAGGAGAAAGGAATGCGGTGTGGAAAGGGATGTGATGAGAGACAACATGAAACAAATGTTAGAAAACATGTTTCTAAATACATTTGAGAGAGGCCAAAAAGAAACCACTGATAGTAACTAAGACTCAAATGTCATTATCATTAGAGTATAATGATAAAAACAGAAATATTATTTCATGGATTACAACTTACTAGAATATAGCATAAAAACTATCAGAAAATCCTTATTTCAGCTTTGGCCTTAAGAACAGAGGTGAAGGGGTAGTCAATGACAAACATGGAAAGTACTATAGCCAAGATCAGTTTCACAGAGCTTCTAAAAGGAGAATTTCAGAAGCTTTGGCTGTATTAGCAAATTCTGCTTTCTCAGAACAAATTTTAAAAATGCATTTTAAAAGCAAGTATTTTCAGTTTACCATGATGCTTAACACAATAATTTGTATCTCAGTAAACTCCACTAGATTTTTCTAGTGTCTTCACATTGATTTTGCACTTTTTCTTTTAGTGATAATTTGAGCATTTCTTTTCAGTTCTCTAGCAGCTTTTTTCAACCTATTTTTTTTTTTCATGATTATTTATTTCATCATTAAATTTGACCTTAGGGCTTAGGGTCAGGTACTATATGTACATTGTATAACTGACCATCTGAATATCTGGTCCTTTGAACAGTTACAGTAGATAAATGCGATAAAGTTCTTAGAGTGTGCTGAAAGCAAATATTTTATGCAAATTGGGAGAGAGCGGATAATTTTTCTTCAGATAAAGAAGGTCAGAGCAGCCTAGTTCACTGCAATTCCATTACCCCTGTTTGGGGAGCTACAAGTGATATAGGCCTATTAAGACTTGCATGTATCAGAGTTCTTAGAAAAAACTTAAAATATTATATTTCCTATTATATTTCCTATAAATACACATAGCCAAGATAACTAAAGATGAAATATACTTATATACCCAGAATATTAACAATGTACATACTGAAATTATCAAGAACTCATCACTGACAATTCATTTGCATCAGTAATGGCATTCCAGGTTCTTTTGTTTTCTACAATATATATTGTATATGATTCTGCTATGGGGGAAAAAATATCTAAAATATGGACATGAAGATACAATAAATTTCAAAAAAAAAAAAATAGCAATGGGATCTAGTATTTTTGATTCATCAGCCAAAGCGAAATAAAGTCTGACACAAGGGAATACACTTATTTGTTTCCCATTTTAATTAGGAGAAGGAAATCAGTAAAACATACAAAATTGGTGAACATCTTAACTCTATGAACAGTGGCAATATACATGAATAGGAATTTGTAAGAGGGCAATACTCTGCAGACTTTTATTTACTGATCTTTCTCACAACAGAAGTGCCATTTCCTTGCTGCCATCCGTAGCTGCTAAAAGTGGGGAAGAGCCACTGATGTTTTTTGTTGGTGGTGTTTTGTTTTGGTTTTGTTTTGTTTTGTTTTGTTGTTGTTGTTTTCTTTGGGACAGGCTGGGAAGTCCCAGTTATTTCCAAAAAGATCCTGGCGTGAACTGCTTTACATGTGTGGGCGAGGGAAATCCTCACACAGACTGCAGCAAATCAGATGGAGTTTGGAAGCTTATCTGGCTGTGCCTCTCCTGGTATGCTCAGTGGTAAAATATAATTGCTTCTTTCTAAAAATACCCAGCATCATTTGAAATTCACTACTACATTTGACTCTATAATCTATTGCAGTAGTGAATCACACAGACTAATTAAAGCTACGAAACAGTGTTTCCTGAATTTATTTTTCTTGCATTTGAATGCATACAGTAGACTTTTTTGTTGTTTAGTCTGGGGTGATGTAATTAAAAGGCAGAATGTATCCCTTCCATAGTTCTTCAATAACTCTGAAAATTACTTTTAATGAACAACTGGAGGCAATAAGTGGACCTGTAACTAGTGATGTGGGTTTTTCCAACTTCAGAGATCATTCAAGATTTCTGCAGAAATCCCAGCTACAGAATTAAACCTTTGCAAATGAGGCTGTAAAGCCTTATATTTCCATCTCTCGAATTTTCTCCTGCCTAACCTTCTGCTGACTCAGCCAGTATGGCAGGTATCACATGAGGTCATATGTATGTACATTTTATACACTCTGGGAAATTATAGCTGTATTGAACTGCAGAGTTCTGCCACTAAGAGATAAGCTACCACTTTTAAAATAGGGTCTGTAGAGCCAAAAAGGGACATGATGTGAACTATAGGCCTAATTTGCAAAACACATGTATTTCCTCCCGCAGAAAGCATAGTAAAAAGCTACCAGTAAAATGAACAACAAGTAGAGGCTGCCTGTACTCTTTAGCTGACCTGCACAACATTTTGTGAGTGGGAGTAAAGGACACAGTTTCTTGCTTAACTCCAGAACAAAAGTATGATTAGAGACTGGATATCCTATCTTCCTCTCCACCACCCTATCCCAACTTGAAGAGAGTGAATTTGCTACTAGGAAGAGAAAAGTAAATTTGGCTTTGACCAGTATTATTTTTTTTAAGGGAAAAAAAAAAGGAAAAAAAAAAGACTACTTATTACATATAGTAAAAAGACTGAAATGGCCAACATGATGGATTGATTGCATTAGTTTTCTAAATTAAGATTTGTATTCCTCTAACTCCCACAGGCTCCAGTGAGGTGCTGTACTTAACACCGTGCACAAATGTGGGATAGAGCTGCTATACTAAAAAACTTACAGTTTTAAGAGGAAAACACAGAAAGCAACTGGCCAGCTAGACGAAGAAAATTTGATAAAGTCAATTGTTTTAAAATAATCTGAGGCAGGGTGGGGAATATCAAACTCATAAAATAAAGCTGAAGCTACTAAAATCTTTTCTCATTTCAAGTTTTTTCACATTGGAGTAAGAACAGGAATATGAACAATCCACACCCAAAAACATTAATACTCTAATGCTTTACTTCTGTACTGAGGGTCAAGATATTCTGAAATTACAATCTGGTACAAAAATACATTAGTGCTTGCAGAGCCATGAAGTTTAATACAAGATGATTGGGAGAACTGTATTCCCTCACTTATCTAGTGTACAACCTGGAAAAAAAAAAGAGAAAAGCCTGTAATATATACATATGTATGTGTGTGAGAGTGTACGCACACACAACAGAGAAAATTACCACTTTAAACATTGCATTGACACATTTTCAGAACTTCACACATTAAAAGGAAAACAAGCAAGTAAAGTGAGGTACATTTTCAGTAGCTCAAGAAAACTATGTCCTGCTAAATAGGCTTATGAGTGCGCCTGAAATAACTTATTGACCTAATTATCTTTACTTTCAATTTTGGGGCTATGTTTCATCAACAATATCCCATTTAGTTAAACTATACCACAGTATCTGGGATCTCAAATAGAAGTAAGTGGGAACTGAAACGAAAAACATTATGATTTCTTCAGGAAATCTCTCTAAAGGAAATATGATGGACTGGTAAATTGCTAGAAGACTAAGCTGAGGTTAGGAAATTAAATATTACATATTCCTTGGCCCCTTCTAGTTCTGAGACATATTGCAGAGTGATTATAATTAGGCTTACACAAACTTTTTTTTTTTTTTAAGTCACACCCAGAGTCCTTGTCTTACCTTTGCTCTACATATGTATGCAGTGTATGCACTCATTGTAACATATATCTAATGCTTTGGTAAATGGTGCATATACCAGCACTAAGGGCATGCTTAGGTCTCCAGTTTATTATGTGATCTAAGGTAAGTTTAAACATCACTTCAGTCTGATGGAACCGCTCAATATTGAGATTGTTTCAGGTTTCTCTCTGTTTTCTTCTAACAGTTTACCTCTTTTTTCTAAAATTTACTGTGCTCAATCACAGAATCATAGAATGGTTTGGGTTGGAAGGAACCTTAAAGGCCATCCAGTTCCAACCCCCTGCCATGTGCCAGGCCACCTCCCACTACATCAGGCTGCCCAAAGCCTCATCCAGCCCAGCCTTGAACACTTCCAGGAATGGGGCATCCACAGCTTCTCTGGGCAACCTGTGCCAGTGCCTCACCACCCCGAGTAAAGAATTTCTTCCAAATATTTAATCTAAAACTACCTTTTTTTAGTCTAAAACCATTATCCATTCTGTAACTACACTCCCTGTTAAAGAATCTCTCCCCATCTTTCTGATAGGCTCTTTCAATATTGGAAGGCTCCTGTAAGATCTCCACATAGCCTTCTCTTCTCTAGGCTAAACCCCAACCCGCTCAGACTTTCTTCATAGGAGAGGTGCTCCAGCCCTCTGATCATCCTCCTGGCCCTCCTCTTGACCTGCTCCAACAGGTCCATGTTCATCTTATGGTGCGGGCCCCAGAACGGAATGCAGTACTCCAGGTGGGGTCAAGATTAACAATGTATTTTTTTTCATGTTTACACATGCATTTATTTATTTTGAGAAGGCTTGTTCAGTTCAGGTGAAGAAACCTAAAATATGTATTTTTGTCTAAGCCCCAGAATGACAGTACTTCTAACAAAAGTGATTAAACATGTCAGAAAGACAATTATACATATTATGAAGCCAGTTGCCCTTTTCAGATCACCACTACTATAAGCTTCACTCTGCCAGATACTACTGTATGCTTGAGGCAGCTACCCCAGGCAAGGAGAATTGCTGGGGAGGGTACAGATGTACACACTGCTGGATTCTGCAGGGGTGACAGGTTTCCAGGCTTCCTCTAAGCAGCACAGTCAAAAAATGCCTACTGCTACCTTCCTTTAGAGCAGCATGACATTGTGATGAAGGCCAAAGCTGGTACACACTGCTTTATTATTTATTTGAGTTAGTTTAAATATATAAGGTCATTCATCTTTGATGTAGACCTGAAGCTACATCAGAGAAGAACTGTTCAGAGTAAAACAGAAAATCTGTTTGACCTGACAACTGACTCTTTACAAATACTGAAAAATGGACTAGGATGATCGCAGTTCAGAGTAAACCTAGATCACGAAGTGTAAACCAAATTCAGTTAATTTTTATCTATACCTTGAGAGTATCTAGAGTCTTTGTTAGTCTGAATCACCCATAAATAGATTTGTCTTACATGTACTAATATTTTAAACACAAATTACAATACTTTAAACTTGTGCTTCAGTAACAGTGAAAAGTATGAGTTCCTATCAGAATAATTAAAAGTTCTTCAGAGTGTAAAAGCTCTAAACACATTTTCTAGACAAGTAATATTTTTCTGGCTCCTCTTTCTCCACAAAAGGAGCTGCAAAGACCTGCTGAGGTAACACTGATGAAAATATACAATATGCTGCTCACGTGGTCATCTCCAACCCAGAAAGCATATTCGCTTAAGTGTATTAAATTAGGGTTTAGTGAACCTAGCTTCTCATTTCCCCAGGGAACAGCATCAAGAACAGAAGAACCTAGTTTTGGGAATATATCAGCCACATAATGTAGCCTAAAATTTGCTCATAACACACTTGCAGCACCCCCAGTACATGACTTACCCCCAGTATATTATTACATGAGATATCTGATGATATCTCTCTATTACTGGTCCTGAAAGATTAACAGTTAGCAATTTTGAGTACTTTTTAAGATATTAAGATCCAGAAGACAAGCAGGCAAAAAATATTTTGTTTACTCAACATTTAAAAAAAAAAATTATTCAGAAATATTTTTAAAGCCTGTTAACAACTTTCCCAATTAAATTATCAACTTCAAAGCCTGTTTCAAAAGCTTAAAGCAGTTTGACATTTGTGAAAACAACAATAGGACATTCTATTAGCCCCCTTACTAAAAATATAATGGAAGCCCTGTCATACTGTTAGTCACCAAGCCATTAAAAAAAATACTGTGGTCAAATAAATGTATACTGGAAATACTTGGTACAGAATCAGCAGGACCAAATGAAATTTAACCCAGTGTGTTTGGGAAACTAGCTGAAAAAAAAAAAAAAAAAAAAAACACATTTAAATCACAAGTGATTTTTTAATGATTTCAAAATGATTTAAATCATAAATGAACTGCAGAATAGTGGTTAGATCATAGTACACAAGAGTGGGCATAAAATGCCAACAAGGATTAAAAAAAAAAAAAAAAAAAGAAAAAAAAAGGAAAACAAGCCATCTTAACTTCAATATAAAAAGCAAATCATTAATCAGTTTGTAAGATTGCAGAGGATAAGCTGATAATAACCTGCCAAAATAGCTTAAAAGTCTTGCCAGACTACTGTAACTTTCTTTGACAAACTCACTGTTCAACTGGTTGGGGAGGAAGCTATAGGTTTAATCTACCTTAAATTTATTAAAACTTTACATAGTGCTTTATGTGACATATACATAAAAAGTTAGGCATACCTGGGCTAGATTCGATTACTATTTGGCAAGTAGTGGATATTGTGGATAAAAATAAAAGTAGCTAACAATTTCTATCAAACTGCGAAAGCACCTTTACACTGTCTCATGTCAAGTGTTTTCATTAGTGACTTGAAGTAAAGAATAAGGTGATAAAAAGTTGATTTCATAAGTAGGAAAGTGATGAAAACATTTACAAGAGATGGATTAGATTAGATTAGCATGCAAGTGACTTTGAAAAACCTGGACACTGAGGAACAACAGCACTAAGATTTAACAATCATATAGTAAAATACTTTTGGAAAATAATCAGAAATACTAATACCTAAGAATAAATAAATGGAATGGTGCATTGGATTCCAACTCAGCTTCACCCATCAATGGGTATTCTGCTGTTGCAGAATAGGAATAACTCAGTTTTGAAGATATTAGCAGAAAAGATTACCTGCAAAGAATAGGCAGCATTTTTTTTCTTTAATCTTAGCTATGGAGGTCTCCAGACTGAACAACACACCAACTGGGGGCACCATATTTTAAGAAACATGCAAAACAGTAGCCCCAAGCACCTTGAATTAAAAGATAAAGACCAACACTTCTGTGTACCACCATTCACTTTTATCACCATATTTTACACTAAAAAATAGATAAAACCCATGTTCTGTGAGATCCTCTTGTGAGGTTCACTTACCATAACCTTCAATGTGCTTTAATGGATAAGTGTCCAAAATGTGGACTAAGAAAAGTAAAGTTGTTATCAACTTTATTCATACAGAAAGGTCATGATAATCTCAAAATTGAAGACCAGCAAAAATTGACAGCAGAATTTGCCAGCTCAATATTGTAGAAAAAAAAAGGTTTATTATTATCTGCACGCTCTGAGGTTAAACAAGAAAAAGCTTGCTTAGTTTGCATCCAGGGGAATTTGGCCTAGATACTGTTTTAATGATGATAATTATGGGGAGGAGAAAAAAAAAAAAAAAAAGGAATAGATTTTCCTGGTCACTGGAGGTTGAACATGACAGGTCAGTTAGGTTACATTAAAATCTTCATAAAGTTGTCTGGGTATATGTGATTCTGCATCAAACCACTAAATAATGACATCTGCAGTTAGCTTCACTCCTATCATTCAGATAGAAAGAAAAATACCAATTCCACTCAATTTCTTTCAAAATTATTTTGTAGGCGAGTAATATAAAAACCCATTTATGACTAATAAATGGATATATTAAAATCTTAAAGGAACATCTGTAAACTGGATGATAAATGGAACAAATGATCTAGATATAATAACGTGATGTGTGGAAGAGGAAATGTATGTTTCTTTCAGATTTAAAAATGGCAACTGCCAATATATAGCATCCCCAAGGACCTCTCAGTGTTACCAGCACGGTTATTTTTCTATATTGCTGTAGACTTTAAGGACCATAAGTCTACTGTGCTAGCTGGTGAGCAGATCAAACAAACAAACATAAACTCAATCCCTACCCTCAAAGACTACAGAATCTAAAGAGCCAGACACTGATAAATTGATACCACCAGGAAAACATATTAAGGTAATGATACAGTATTGAACAGCATGGTAGGGATTAGGTGTCAGGTATCAGAAGTCAAGTCATAATCAAGATTGCCTGCATGCTGTGGAACAGAGAGTGGCATACAAATGTAATGCATCACCTGTGCAACATTTATCTATACAGCATATTAGCTAAGATATTGAGCATAAGCAAGCTTGGTAAATTCAGCAGTCATAAGCCAGAGGAGGGGGAGAGAGAGAGAGAGAGAGAGAGAAGCAGATAGGAAAATTATTTTTTCATCTCCATTTGACTGCTTCTGAAAACAAATACCTTTTTTTTGGACTCTCTTCAGGCTATTCTCATGGAAAATTAAAGTCCTGACTGCCAAGCAAGACACTGGAGATTTTGATTCTATCCTCCAATTTAGGTACATAACTTCCTGTATCAAAATCAATAGGCATTAGGCACTTAAACATTTCTGTACAGCACTCTGGCCAGAATATAGTAATCAGTTAGCTAAGAAGTAGCTGATAGGTCTTAAGCCCAACACTTTTTCAGATGTATAAAACGTCTGTACATGGAAGGACTTGTCTCATTTTCTCCTTTCTTGCATATATTTGTAATATGTAAATTGGTTCTTGTGTATTTGTACCAGTTCAGGAACTTCTGAAAAGCTTACCAGGCAATATTTTTAAATTTGGCCTAAATTTCCAAACAGGGTAGTGTGTCAGTTCTCTCAGCTACTACTGATAGCATGTGGATAACACTCCAAAATTCACAACTGCTTAGTGGAGCGGGTAAATTAGAAGTAGTACACAGTGAAGAGAAAAGTAAAAATGTGGCGAGTTCAACTACAAAGGAAAAAAAAAACATACAAAAGAAACACATTTTCACTTCCTCTTTTCATGTAGGAATAGAGAACTGAAGATTTAAAATATTCATCTGACATTTACAACGGTGGTTAAAGAAAAGGTCAAAGTCATTCTGATGAAGCTATAAAATGAAGGCATAATTTAAAAAGTAATGGTACTAGAAAACATCATAAGGGACAGGTAAATCCCAGTGTCTAATCTGGAATGTGCCTTCTTAAATAAGTATTCTGGAAATATATATATAGATATATATGTATTTGTCAAATATACACACGCACACACGAACACACATATATATATTTGCTAAAAGTGTTTTCTACCCTAGATTAAACAACAGATCATTTTTATTACTGCAGGATACTCCCAGATTAAATTAGGTAAGTATACTGTATTTATATAAAGTTCATTAGTTTTTCAAAAGAAAACAGAATCTGAAGAAAACAGTGACATGGTGTTTTAAACTCAGATTATACTAGTGAAATAGAAAAACAGAGAAAAAGAATAGTTCCATTCCAAATACTTTTCCAGCTAGTTTATATATATATACATACACACACACACACACACACACACACACACATATATATACACACCTATAAAGGGAGAGAACTTGGTGAGACATAATGCAACAGTATGAGGAAACCTCACTAGCACCTACTTATTCATTCTAGGACTGCACAACATCTAGAGAACCCAAGCATACATCCTGTGTGTGGTCTTCTTTGCGTTATTTATTGCAAGGAAACATTTACTGGCTGAGGTACAAAGCCTGACCAGTTAAATTTTGTGCAGAGCTCTAAGCTACACAGTCAATCAAGTTGCTACTTAGAATGCAGGTTATGATACAATTATTAAAATTTTAAAAGATACAAAAAACTCAAGAAAGGGTCTCTGTAGGCTGCCTACTGCTCTTCAGCTAAACATAATAGCAGAGTGTTTACTCCTGATAGACTGTCACAAAATTTGCCACTTTCTCTCTGAAACCTTTATAATGTCCATGCCTTGCACTGTATAGAAAATCACTGGTCCAACCTATTTCAGCATGCTACTAAGGAGTTGAAAGTACAGAACAAATCTCCATATCCCTGCAAGTTTTCTATCAAACTCTTCTTAAAATCCTCCCATTTATGACATCTGTGAGAAAGTTGCCATTGACCCCGTAAAGATCTGGGTTTACCTCAGATCTTTGGAAGACAACTTTGAGGCACATTATTTATTATTATAAAATCATAACATGAAAATGCTAATAAATTTTATTAAAAAAAATCCCTCATAATCTACTACTCCACCTTATTTATAATTAAAAGTATTAAGACCTACAAGGTTTGTGTCAAAGCAGAATGCAGAAAACAGCACAACTATACTTAAGGGGTTTACAACGCCTGACCTCTGTAAAATTGCTCTCTTCCATTGATGGCATTTTCATTTATTCTAGGGCTGTCTTGAAATGTCAGCCCTTCCCAGGTAAGGAAAACATTTCAACACAAAACCTATGAGAAACTAAATGGTGCTTTTTCAGGCAAGAACACTGTAGACACTATTTCCTCCATGGCTGTTTGCAGCTGTCATTTCAAAACCTCACATTCTTTGGCCATTAGGTAACTACTTGCAGTCATTCTCTGTTCCTGTGTAAAGGTGACTTCCATGAAAATAAACCATGTATTCAGATTATTTGCACAACAGAAAGAATTATTTAAAGGGATTTTCTTATTTGTTTTTAATGAGTAAAATCAAACCTCCAGGTATCTGACACCTTTTTAAAGCCAACCTTATGTTAAATTGGTGTTATAATTTGAAGTGACTTCTTGTATCTCTTTAGATACCTGAATTTTAGGATTTATTTCACTCTTCCTGTAACCAAAGTTATTTCACAAAGTCGGTATTTTTACTTTCATCTTTCTCGTCTTAGAGACAGCCTTTCAAAATTAATGCAACATGCTCAATATAAATTACAAGATTTATGGCCCTTAATACTCTTTCTATTTTTATTTATTTATTTATTCATTCATTCATTCATTCATTCATGAAAACAATGGCATTTTCTCCAGTAAATTTGTATGGATACATTGAAATTCTGCAGGTACAGGTAAGGTAATTATTTGAATAGAGATGTGGGCATTTTCCATTCAGCCTTTTTACTGCTACTCAACACTCTCTTGTCTTCCACGTGAACTTACTCTGCAGCTGTTTCATTTATCTGTTGGATACTTAATGCTTACTTCATGTTGAGTTTTGGTATGTAATTTACTTTTAACATTCATCCAAAAAAAAAACACCAACACATTTTAATTAAGAATGGTGGCTAGACAATTACAAACATTCCAGCAGAAAGTATTCTGTCAACAATAACTATCATCTTCTAATAAAGAGATCCAGATGTGCAGATATGCATATTTACTGTTTTTTTGGAGCTTCATAAAACACAAAGTGCAATACTGATCAGCATAGTTGTATACCAGGCTGCAGTACTTCTGTGAAGCTCTGTAGGAATTTCATTGTTCGTTAGCTTACTACATCATCTGATGAGACCTCAAATTTCTTTCTAAAACTTCAGCTAAGAAAATATTAATGCAAGAATCTCAACATCTATTTTCAGGAGGTGCAGATATGTGAGGAGGAGGGAGGAAGAGCACACAGATCAGCCTGGACAAGTTACAGTCTTTTTGTCATGGAGTGGCAAATCTCATCTGCAATAGTGAGATACCTTAAACATGAAATTCAACTTAATTCAACTCAAAATTCAACTTAAAAAAACAACCTTAATTCGACTCAAAAAACAAACAGCAAATAAAAATAGTTGATGTTTTCTTCCATCCTTCCTGCCTTTGAGAGTTTCTTTGAGGGACGGGACACTCATTCTTCATGTAAATTTCATTTTAAAAAATCTGATAAACATTGATAAAATTTTACTGTGACTAAATAAACGCATTAAAAAGTAACACCAGTATTTAGTTAGAATCTGTAAGAGACTTTTCACAGTGTGAGTTTTCCTCTAGAACTGAGAGTATAAGGCCATGGCAAACTGCGAAGTCTTCTGAAGGAGAATTTACAGACTGAGACTTTCCCCTTTCTTTGAGGTCAGAAAAAATACTGCTATGTGAACCAATTACTTGTCTCTGATGTTAACCCCCTTCAGAAATATTTCTGCCAAGCCTTCAATTCCAGCCACAGTGCCATCATTTTTCAAATTCCCAGGCTCAGTTATTTATTCAGGACAGCTCATTTCAACAACTAAATGATTGGTAAAGTCAGACTACATTTAGCCGCTAGCATTCCTTGGATGTCTGACCGTAGAAGTGCACAAAAATGCATTACAAAATGTACAAACCCTTAGTGGGATTCTGGAGCCTAGCTACTCTGACAGTCTCTGCATTAACGTCAATTCAGGGGTCCTATCAAAGCTGGAAAGACCTTTACCCCTTTATTATGAAGTGAAGCATAATACAGCAACACCAGACTGTAAAACACCTGAAACATTTCAATAAATCTATTAAAACCATTCACTGAAATCTCAAATGAAAGAACTATTTTCCAGCTTTACTCCCCTTTCCTAGTATGTAGGCCCATTCATTTCCTGACCACTAATCTCCCATTATAATTATGTAGCTATTCTTCAGGTGCCTCTTATGTGTTTTTCCATGAATTCATAGTTTTTTTTCAGAATGTGCCTTTTAGTTTTCATTCTTTATAAAGTAATGTCACCCTTTCATGCAATTTTGTCTTAGCATATGCTTTTAAAGCAGATTTATCACAGCAAGGTTACGTATTTCTGACTCAAGAGTACATATATATAAAGTAAACTAAGAAATCCTCCAACGGTGTTGCTGCTCCAACTGCCAACATTTTCAGAGTAACAGCAAAACTACAAACTTTATGTGTTTAAAACTAGAGCTCATCATCACACACACATACACATAGAAGAGCATGGAGGGGATGGAGCTAGCAGGAGGGGACCCTAGTAGCTCAATCTGAAAAAAGAAGCCCCTGCTCAGCCCCTGAGAGCTCTCCCAGAGGAGGCATCAGGCCCAGAGGTTGGAGGTGACACCCAGCATGGCGAGTCAGTGGGAGAGGCTCCCCACAGCACCTCACAGGCTGATGGAGTCTGGCCAGGGGCATGGCTCCAGCCATGGAGAGTTGTGCCAGCAAACTGGGGAGTCCAAGGATCCATAGGTCAGCTACTGGATATGGTACCTTCATCCTCATCAACCAGAGAGGGGAACAGCAGGAGGCTGTTGGTGCTCCTTGTGGTTGCCTGAATTCTGAGTGCTTCTGTCTGTGTTGATCTGTGCAGCCATGGTCATGTCTATGTGTTTGCACATATTGTACACGTTAGTGTGCCCCTGCTGGGAATGCATGCTTTTGCTGCACCCAGGTCAGAGCTGAGGACACAGAGCTGCAGCTGCCTCACCTCAACCAGGCTCCTGGATTAAGGAGGCCTAAACAGCATGTATACAGTACAAAATCCAAGATTATATACAAACAGTATGTACCATTACACCGTATGTAAATATCTAAGGGAGAAAAAAAATGTTACTTGCCTCCGTAAAGTCTGAAAAAAAGCTCAAAAGAGAAGCTGTTCATGAGTAAAACTCAGCACAGGAGAAGAACAGAAACCATTAGTGTAATAGTGCAATCAGCTTTCATGCTAATTGCATGTTTAGTATCCATGACCAAGTTACTAAGTGTGAATTACTTATTTTTTATTTTATTTTTTTTAGGGGGGGGCGATACTGTAGAAGAAACAAGAAAAAAAATCTGTTGAATCAGATCTTTAGTGGATGCTTTAGCCTGAGCTCTAGAGGAGTTTTCTGCAATTAACAGCCAGCTGCACATCTTGATATAATGCCAGATGGGTCCTGCGTCATTAAGTATTACTGAAACAAGTACTACCAGGTAGTGGTCCAAGAAAATAAAACCTTGGAAAAGCAGAACAGTTTTCTTAAGAGACAAAGGTGTATTTACGAAGTAACTTGATGATTCCTACTTTATTGCATTAAAAAATTAAATATATAGAATGCTATTTTTTGTGCACGTTATTGACATAATGAGAGAAAATCTATTAGTAATCTACATTTACACTTCAAAGGAAGTTCTTTTGATAAAACTTGCAGTACTACCAGTAATTAACATTCCTTGATATTCCTTTTCAGATGTTATTTTTCACCTATTTGTATCTGCCTAAAATTAGCCATCCCGTCAAAAATTCTTCTTCCCACATCTATGTCCCAAGGTGGTTCATTATTCATACAGTAGTTTTGTAGAATGGGATTCAGAGCTTCCATGCAATAATGGAGAATTTAAACCCATTCCACCCCCCCCACCCTTCCCTTCCAGATGATTTCTGTATGTATCTCCCACAACTCTGGGGGTAGTTAGCTCTGAATTTTGAGGATACATTAGTAGGAATGCAGAGTACAGCCAACTGCAAAAACTGATTTGTCTTTGGAATACAGTTTGTACTATTAAAGTACTAGAAATGCTGGATAATTAGTCTCTGGATACTTCACATTACTTACTCCACATTAGTAGACACTTCTTCATACCTCAAATCCCCATCTGGAAAACAGGTCTAATGGTACTTTGTCAGTGCTGTTATAGCACATCACGTAATCACAAAGCTCCTAGATTCTACAATAGGAAGACCTAAGGAAATCTCATGGAGAGGCCATTTTGAATCTGATGTGGGTTTGTAATAATTTATTTTGAGAAGGAAGTGCAGGGCTGTTTACTGAACAAGATATGGTGGGCAACTGCAAATGTAGGATAGGAATAAGGTGTCCTGCGGAATCTATAGTATGCCTTCATGCATTTGGAATGTGTAATTCATGAACACAGGAGTGCCAAAAGTAAATTTGCCATGTGTTGCAAGTCACCAGAACTGTAATATTTCCAAATTTTTGAATCCTTGGAACCTTCTTTTTTAACATCATTACATTTGTTTTTGTATAACCTCATAGACAACAATTTTGGTGCTATTTCTGCAACAAAAGTGAATTTTATATGGTGCTAAATTTATTCAAACAGCTGCATGCAAAATTATGCCTTAGTACATTCTGTAATCTTTAATGGGAGGAAATGGGGATTCTATTAGAAAGCCTCTTTACAACTACTCAGTTTGCATGTGCATAACAAGCTCATGAGTATGTAACTGGTTATTTCCACATCCCCTATCATTATACTCTTTGAACACCTGAAATTTAAAAGGCAAGGAGTTTGTCTGGGTACAGTCAAGAAAGTATTTCAACAGTTGCAAAGAGATATGTAAATATTTTAACTATGAATCAGATTAATAACATCATGTTCCACTATATGGAGGTTACACAAAATAAGGATGAACAACTGTTGTCCAGACTTTGTCTTCAGAAGTGGAGATAAAAGGTTTGGGGCTTTACCACAGAGTCACAGAATGGTTAAGATTGGAATGGACCTCTGGAGGTCATCTGGTCCAATGCCCCTACTCAAGTAGGGCCACCTATAGCAGATTGCCCAGGACCACATCCAAGTAGCTTTTGTAGATTTCCAAGGAAGAGGACTCCACAACCTCCCTGGGCTACCTGGGCCAGGGCTCTGTCACCCGCACAGTGAAGAGGTGCTTCCTGATGTTCAGATGGAACCTCCTGTGTTCCAGTTTGTGCATTTTGCTTCTTGTCCTGACACTGGGAACCACTGAAAACAGCCTGGCTCTGTGCTCTTTGCACCCTACCTTCAGACACTTGTAGACATTGATGAGATCCCCCTGACCCTTCTCTTCTCCAGGGTGAACAGTCCCAGCTCTCTCAGCCTCTCCTTATAGGAGAGGTACTACAGTACCTTCATCATCATGGTGGCCTTCCACTGGACTCTTTCCAGTATGTCCTCGTCTCTCTTGGCTCTGGGAAGCCGAGAACAGACACAGTACTCCACGTGCAGCCTCACCAATGGTGAATAGAGGGGAAGGATCTCTCTTGACCTGCCGGTCAAACTTTGCGTCATGCGGCCAAGAATACCATTAGCCTTCTTAGCAGCAAGGGTACATCGCAGACTCATGTTGAACTTGGTGTCCACCAGGACCCCTAGGTCCTTTTCTGCAGAGCTGCCTTCCAGCTGGGTAGTCCCCAGCATATCCTGGTACTGGGATTGTTCCTCCTCAGGTGCAGGACTGTGCAATTCTTGTTGAACTTCAAGACATTTTTGCCAGCTTCTCTCTCCAGCCTGTCCAGGTCTCTCTGGATGGCTGCACAGGCCTCTGGTGAGTCAGCCATTCCTCCGAGTTTCCTGTCATCCATGGATTTACTGATGGTGCCCTCTACCCCACTGTCCAGACTGTTAATGAAGATTTTAAACTGGACTCACCCCTGGGGCATACACTTCATTACTGGCCTCCAGCTAGACTTTGCATGACTAACCACTGCCCTCTGGGTCTAGCAATTTAGACAGTTTTTGATCCACCTCAGTGTCTACTCATTGGGCCCATGGACTTGCGAATGTCTGTTTGGCTCAAATATTCCCTGGCCTGATCCTCTTCCACCAAAGATACATCTTTCTTGCTCCAGCCTTTCAGCCTGGCCTCTGGGACCTGGGATTCCTGAAGGCCAGTCTTGACGGTAAAGACTGAGACAAAAAAGGCATTCAGGACCTTTGCCTCTTCACTGTCACAGGTGTCTTCTCCTTAGCTTGGAGAAGGTGATCCTTAACTATTAACCAGCTTTCTTGGGCCCCTCTTCCCTCCAGGGCTTTATCCCACTGTACTCTGCGAAGTAGATGCTTGAAAAAAGATCCCTGTAGAAGCCAAAGTCTGCTCTCCCAACATCCCAGCTTGGGAGCTTGCTCTGCATGCTCCTCACTGTATTCATGACCTGAAACTCCATCATTTCATGGTTACTTCAGCCAAGGCTGCCTTTGACCTTCACATTCCCCACAAACCCCTCCTTGTTGATGACGATGTGGTCCAGCATAGCACCTCTCCTCGCTGGCTTCTGTATCACCTGGAGAAGGAAGTTGAAGTCATCATCAACACATTCCGGGAACATCCTGGGTTGTTTATGCCAGGCTGTGTTGTCCCTCCAACAAATGTTGGGGTGGTTAAAGTCTCCCATGAAGACCAGGGCTTGTTAATGTGACAGATAGGCTGCTCCTATTTGTTTGTTCAGGGCCTCATCTGCTTGTTCTTTCTGGTCAGGAAGCCTGTAGCAGACCCTCACTATAATGTTATCTAGACCTTTTTTTCCTTTAATCTTAACCCTTAAATTCTCAGTCAGCTCCTCATCCATCCCCAGTCAGAGCTCCACGTGCTCAAGTTGGTCATTGACAGAGAGGGCAATGCCCCCTCCTCATCTTCTATGCCTGTCCTTCCTGAAGAACCTCTATCCTTCCATTACAATACTCGTGGCAGTGATCCCGCAACGTCTCTGTGATACCAATGACATCATAGCCCTGCAAGTATAAACACTTCTCTAACTCATTTTGTTTATTCCCCATACTGCGTTTACTGTACATGCACTTAAGAGGGGCATTCAAGAATGTTGTGTTCCTAGAAAGTTTTTGGGGGGGGGTTCTCCATAATACTGCCTTGTAGGCCTTTCCTTGCTAACCTGCAAGTGCTGGAGGTGACCCTACCTAAGCTCCCTATCACTGGTTCTGTGATCCCTCCCTGCCACATTGCTCCTTCACAGGGCTGCTTGTTACCCGCTCTATCCTCACTCCTTCTGAGTTTTCGTCTCTGCTCCCACCCATATCTGTGTCCAAAGGAATATAAACCCAACCACAAATGTCACTTTAGTATTAGTGACAAGACAGAAAAAAAAAATTAACTGGGAAAATAAAATTTCTACTGCAAAAATATTTTAATAGCAGTAGAAAGAAAAAATAAAAAAAAAAAAAAAACACAACACAAACTAATATTTATCTTTGCCATCAGGTACTATCACTCTATCCACACCTGAACAGAGAAACTACAAAGAGTTGTAAGACATCCAGAAGTTTTTAAGAGTTGCTTTTCTCAGACATTTTCAATGATCTTATCCCCAAGAGTGTAAATTGTTACAGACTGATCAGTCTCAAAGATGAGTTCATGTTTATATATGACATAATCACTTCGTTTAAAATCAGCATAAGTTTCTTCTTCAGTGAGAAACTGATAATATCCGTCAACGGTACCCAGTATTCCCTCATTAAGTTTCACAAATCTAAATTTCAGCAAGTGGGCAGTTGAGAGAAAATATCATATAACATAACCTGGTAAGACCCACATTAAAGATGAAAGGGGAGGCCGTTCTGCATACAACAGGTGGTTGTTATTTAATGAATTCACTGCCAAAGGATGTTGTAGATAAAAAAGTATACACGGTTTCCAGAGAGTTTGGAAAAACACTTAAGAAACATTTGGACTGAAAATAATTGGAGGCTGGGAGAGTACTTGTGGGAAGCCATGATGTTGCATTTTTTTGTATGGACATCTGCTTGCTGCCAGAATACCAGTCTAGAAGTACTCTTGGTTGCAACTATTACATCCGCTGCTCTTTTACAATACAGCCTGAACATATACAATAAACTTGATCTAAAGCAGTTTATCCAGAAAAGATGACAACTATCATGAGAACTTAAAAAAGGAAGTTAAGTTCCAGGCCACACCTCTGCTTTGCTCTGCATGTAGTTCTTTCTGTCTTTGAATTTCCTCTCCACCCCTATCCCACATAGATTAAACTCTTTGAAGTAGGGATTACTTTTCTCTATGATTTTGAACAATGCTTATGATGAAAAAAAAATCTTAATCTTGATTATAATCTTTACACCCAATTGCAATACTAAAGAACAGCTAAGATATTTCTTAAGAACAAACATTACAGGAGAAAATGCTTTTGCTACTTCCATTTATCCCTCTGTAAATTTGGTATATAAAAATAGGATTGTTATCAATTAATTAGCTTATGAAAACGCACTTCCATATTCTCACAGAAATATAATATTGAATCAATCATTTTTATTAAAAAGCAAATATCCTGGGAAAATACAGAAAATAAAATGAATGAATAAGGAAATTAAAGCTTTCTCACATAAGAAGTATTTTGAATAATGAGCTATTTTTTTAAAAACAAAAATGTGTACGAAACAAGACGGTTCCTGATTTTTCTCTAAAATAGTATCAGTCATACCTTTGAATCACTATTAAAGAAAACAGCAGTAAGAACTGCAGATCCAAATTCCAGATATCTTAAAACAAGAGAAACCCTTCTTTTTTGGCTACTCATGGAGTGGATGTTGCATGTTAAACATTTTTTCCCCCCAGTGCAACTACACAGAAGAATATATACATCATTTTAAAGATGTTTGTGTGTGTGTGTGTTTAATTATGTGTAGTTTGAATAAGAAATAAAATATACATTTTATTTTTATGTTAGAAGCTGTCTTCTAGCTAGCTCCATCACTGACAGTCACAGGACATGAGTCACCATCTCCTCAGGGGAGATCTGGGGGATATTCAGATTTCAGATTAATCTGTAATCTTCCTAGATGAACTGTCACAAAAGACACTTGGATGGTCTACCAACTTTTGTGGTCCTTTCCCAAATCTAGATCTAATGTGACTTGTGCAACAGAATGATAAGCAAGCAGAATTGGTGTCAAACATACCAAGCAGGATGCCAAGAAGATGGCAACACTGAACAAAGCCATGTCTTTCAGTACCTGAAAATTCATTAATCTCTGATACATTCTCCTTTGTGCAAGCCATCCTATAAGGTTCAGTGCTTTACACCTGTTAATGTCATACTGCACATAGCTGTAGTGCTCTGACTTATAAAAACAGCACCAGAATTAAAGCATTAAGTTGACAGAAAAAAATACTTCACTATTTCCTCCAAAAGTTCTATATGACAGAAGAAGCTCCATTATAGTTTTACCTGTTACAACAATGCAAGGGTTGTTTTCAAAAATATGTTTGTAAACATGTTGTTTCTATTTTTATTCTATATTGTTTGAAAATGGTGGTACATCTTTTCTTTTCTGTAGATATGTCTAATAACAAAATTAAGATACAGCTAAATGTAAACTAAACTTAAAAACAGATACAGCTTTAATGTTCTGATGTCTGATGAAGAAAGATGATGCTTAATGGAACATGGAAAAGTGTGAAGTTCTTTTTCAAGTATTGTGTCATGTTATTTTTTAACCCTTCCAACAGTCACACTATGTATCTGATCTTATATAAGATAATATCTTATGTTCCAAGTTAGTGGTACAATAAAGAATCTGTGTGAGAAAACCATGGTACATGGAACTGTGCCCACTAAGGCATTGGGAATACAGTGCCACCTTTGAGATTCATAGGCAGTCTCACTCCCCCTACCATTTTACATGAATGCTAATAACCTCAGCTTGTATTTGTTGAAGAAAACCATGATAAAGAAAAGTACTTGACAGTAGAAAGAACGAGCTTGAAGAAACCTGAGTCTCAACTCTGAAATATAGTTGTCAATATTTGGTTGAGCCAAGACTGTTTCTGTTATGTAGTTTACAAAGTGATGGGTATGAAGCCATCACAATGACAGAAGAGGGATAGCAATATTTTTCTTTACATATTTTTCTGCTTTTCTGCAAACTGCAGGAAACCCATGTGTGATCAGAAATGATCAACACAATTTATGGAAAAAAAAAAAAAGGAATTATTTCCTTAAAAAACATTATGCAAGAATAAGTAATGCAGCAAATCACTTTCAAAATCAAAACTCAATTAGTCCCTCATTCCTACTTTTAGCAACAATATACATTTTCTTTCGTGGTTGAGCCGGATGCAGGAACCTTCCTGCCATCAATCTTCTGAGAAAAGGATTAATACTATTTTCATAGGGAAAAATATATACATATATATACACACAATCTTCCTACCTACACTCTCAGAACATTTCCATCTCCATAATTTCCTGGTCCAAGTATTAGACAAACCAACCAGAAGAGAAGTGTTACTTGACCTGGTGCTCAGCAACGTGGAAGAGCTCATTAAAGAGGTCAAGACTGGAGGCAGTCTGGGCTACAGTGAACACGCCCTGGTTGAGTTTGTGATCTCAGGAAATAGGGGCCTGACAAAGAGCAAAGTCAAGACCCTAAACTTCCGAAGAGCGAACTTTAAGCTATTTAAAGACCTAGTAGCTGAGATCTCCTGGAACACCATCCTTAGGGACAAAGGAGCTGAACAAAGCTGGTAACTCTTTAAGGATGATTTCCTTATTGCTCAAGAACTCTCCAAACCCCCGTGTAAAAAAGCAGGCTAGGAGGGCAGACTACTGGGATGGCCGAGTAAGGACCTGCTGGTCAGACTGAGGTACAAGAAGGAAATACACACGCAGTGGAAGCAGGGACAAATGGCCTGGGAAGAGTAGATGGATGCAGGGATGTGTAGGGATGGGATTAGGAAAGCCAAGCAGATGACACCTAGCTGAGTGGTGCAGTTGATACCATATAAGGAAGGGATGTCTTCCGAAGGGACCTGGAAAACTTGAGAAGTGGGTCCACGTGATCCTAAAGAGGTTCAACAAGTCCAGGTGCAAGGTGCTGCACTTGGGCTGAGGCAATCCCAGTCATGAGCACAGACTGGGAAAAGAACTCATTGAGAGCAGCTCTGCAGCAAAGGACCTGGGGGTTCTGGTGGATAAAAAGCTCGACATGAGCCAGCAGTGTGTGCTTGCAGCCCAGAAGGCCAACTGCGTCCTCGGCTGCACCAATAGAGGGGTGGCCAGCAGGTCGAGGGGGCTGATTGTCCCCTTCCTCCGTGCCCTTGTGAGGCCCCACCTGCAGTGCTGCATCCAGGTCTGGGGCCCCCAGAACAAGAAGGATGTGCGGCTGTTAGAGCGGGTCCAGAGGAGGGTCACAAAGATGATCAAGGGGCTGGAGCACCTCTCCTACAAAGAAAGGTTGAGAGTGCTGGGGCTGTTCATTTCTACAGAAGAGAAGGCTCCGGGGTGACCTCATTGCAACCTTTTAGTACCTGAAGGGGACTTATAAAAAAGATGGAGAGCAACTCTTTTCTCCATCAGATAGCAGCAGGACAAGGGGGAATGGTTTTAAAGTAAAAGAGGGGAGATTTAGATTAGAGATTAGGAGGAAATTCTTCACTCAGAGGGTGGGGAGGCACTGGAACAGGTTGCCCAGAGAGGTTGTCGATGCCCCATCCCTGGAATTGTTCAAGACCGGGTTGGATGAGGCTCTGAGCAACCTGACCTAGTGGATGGGGTCCCTGCCTATGGCAGGGGGGTTGAAACTAGGTGATCTTTGAGGTCCCTTCCAATCCAAGCCATTCTATGATGCTATGATTCATGTAAGTTTTGTAGAAGAGTTACGTATTCCAATCTGGGTCTATAAACATGATTTAAAATTTTATTTATTTGTTTGTTTGTTTATTTATTTACTCATGTTTCTTGTTTCTAATAAAGATTAATAAATGGTAAAAAAAAATTAAGCAGAAGTCTTGATCTCTGAATGAATTGCTAGCTGTATGCACAGTCATGCTTGATAACCTACAGATTTATGTTTGATTATGCCCTCAAAACCTGTAACTCTGATGTATGAGCTATTTTTATTTATAACCTGAAAAGTGTCCTAAATGAATAGACAACCCTGTAAGATCCTGAGGACTCTCACCTACTCTCTCCCATCCTAAAATGTCTGCATTATAAAGAAGTGGGGGTCAAATGCAAAATAACATCTTTTTAAGTAATCTGCTTAGACGAGACTTAATGAAAATCCAAATATTTAGATTCGCATAAACTCATATTTATAAAATAAATCTCCTCAAAGTATTAATGGTATATAATGATACTGAGTAAACAGCTTTGTCAAGAATCATTTGTATATGAAAACAGAAGTCAGTGTCATACACCTAATTAATTATTCTTTAAAAATGTGTAATATTTTAATAAATAATAAAAAATACATAACTCATGCACAGGGTACATTCCATAAAGAGCACCTCACATAATAGAATTATTAGTATTTAATCTACAAGATTAACAGTTGATTCTGAAATGGATACAAGAAAACAATGTTTCAGCAGGTTTCTTTTAAGAAACATTGATTCACAGGGGAACAATTGCTCCAAAAGTTCCAGAATTATATCTGAGACTTAGACCCTGAGATAAGCCCTACAGCTTTAACAGGTATTATTACCAGAAGGTAATTTTAGGATATTTAGTATCTGGTAAAACCACACTTTAAAAATTACTCAGAGTATTTTTAAACAGATAAGGATTTGATCTCCAAAAATAATCCTTTTACAAAGCATGTTATCACCAACAATTTTACACTACTGGCTGACTATGGAGTTCATACCAAAGAGCTATGTCACACATAGTTAATGATAAACAACCATACTTTTAAAACCTAATCTTTTTTTTCTTTTTTTTTTCTCAACATATAATCTTCACAAATATTCAAACTCTCCTTAAAATCCAGATTTTAGATTTTTTTCTAACTGTTTTCTGGTGGAAGTATGCATTGAGATCACTAGTATGTGGCGAATGGTACTTTGTGTTCAAGCAATAGGGTCCTCAAAAGATCACTTTTGAAACCAATGTAATCTGTTGGTTCATTTATTTAAAACCTGTGAATCTACATGTAAGTATCTACAAAAATCCTATCTCTGTAAGTTTGAATGCTTCTTTTACAATTGAATCTTGGCATTTGCATGGCTAAAATGCTTAATTTAAATATAATAAATATAATTCATATAAAAATAATAATAAATTCAAATAAAAATAAAAGATAAATATAATTTGTATACTTAATGGATCTGCTGCAGACAGGTATAATATAGAAACCATCCAGAGATTCCTAACTTTATCTAATAACCAGTGTCAATACAAAAGATAGCTGGTTTCTTAGTGCAAGCAGCAACAAAATTAATATAATTACATTCTTACCAACTTTTCAGTTTAAAACATCATCTACAAAATGGAAAACAGTAACCCTTTGGAACTTACAATTCTTGACTGAGCAGTATTAATGTGCCACTAAGTGAAATGCAGGAAGCACACTGTTGAGTGTGAGCCTCAGGTCTTCCAATACACATACTTGACTGTCTTGAATATGGGGCTGTAGGGTGTTTTGAGCGTTTTCCTTGCCACAATAGAGCAGCTAAAGACTTTAGAGAATCCCCAAGAATGCAGGAGCTTGGTGTCAATATGCTCCCGTCCAGTAGGAGGATCACACAAATCCAGGCAGAAACACAAACAGTATTTCAGTGTATTGTTTAACACAACAAAATGAACTGGTTAACACAGCATATTTGCTTCTTATTCCTTGAACGCAAAATGTTTATCCTCAGGAATTTGTTTTGACACTGGAAAACCTGCAAACAATCGACTTACTAATTTTTTTTTTAGGATAGCTAAAACAAAATAATTCTGGAACACCACATTAAATATAAAGCTAACCAGACACGATTTTCAAATTTGCAACCCTAAGTTAGGCACATATACATTAAAAAATGGCTTGACTTTCACATGTACTTAGCAAGCTGAGCTCTCTTTGACTTCTGACCATATTTTCTAAAATTAGAAATTGATTATTTCACTGGTTCCAAAAATCAATTTATTGTGTCAGCAAGTGATGATTTATTAAAGTTTATTTAAAAAAATAAATCTGGATTTTTTTTTATTAAGCAAAGGTAGGGTCACATTTTGTGAGGTAGGGTAAGGTGGGTGTCTGGATTATTTTAAATTTACATTTTTAACCAAAATTTTACATTCAACATGTTGATTTCATTAGATCATGTTTCAGATGAGAAAGCGGTTTCAATTAAAGGAAGAAGTGAGACAACCCCACCCCACACATCTTGGTAAGAAGAGGCTAGCAATTCCAAAGCAAGAAGTTTTCTTAAACGGATATTAACAAATGCAAAGTATAGACTGAATACAAAGGTGACAAATGTTAAACTGAGCCAAAATTCCACATTCAGAGCAGCTGAACTGCTTGCTCTACTTGTAGCATGTACAGTGTGTTACGAAAATGCAACAAAACAAAAATCACTCTTTAAGATGTTTCCTGATCTCAGTATGTTGCTGGGTGGTTAGCAGTGCCAGCATCTGGAAAGTCATAACCAAGCAAACCATCTAGGAATAACTGGCCCTTTCAGGGGCAACACACATTTATATCAGCTTAACGAGAGAGAATTAAATGACAGAGACCTGAGCACTGACCTGAGCCCTGTAAGCAACCATTAGAGAAGAAGAGGGAAGGCAAGGTGAAACACTAACAATAGATGATATTGAATCATTTTATAATAAAAAAAATTAAACTAATTCCAAAATCTCAGTGTAAAGAAGAAATCTCAACTGAAGCACCAAGACTTAGAAAAATTGTTGAATTGATTACGTAGCAATTTTCAAAGACACTTAAGCAGGACATGTGAGAACTCTGACACAGGTTTTCATTGCTGGCATTTCAAAACAATGAGCTATTTAAATATATTTAAATTGGCAAAAAAATACTTCCTATCAAATTAAACAAAAATTCAGGTATGCACTGTGCTTTGCTCCTACAGTTATGGCAATTTGTCATAAACCTTTCAAGATAATTTCTCTCAACAAAAGTCTAGCGGAGAGAGTGACCATTTGTATGGTGTTTCTGCAGAGTGAATTTTACACAGGTGCAATTTTCAAGTGTCCCACATCTACAATTTGCTGTCAGAATTTAGCAGGAATTTAAAGAACTTCTGAATCATCATGCTACCTAATGCCTTTCATAACCTAATCAAAATTTACCCGAGGACTACTCTGAGTTTTGGGGTTTCCACTATCTTTCAACACTTTCACTATCTTTCAACCCCTTCCCATTAAAACTCTTTAATTAATATCTACCCAAAACTGATCAAGGTCTACTATGAAGCAAAAGACCATTTGCAATGGAAGATTTTAATTATTGTTATATTTGTTGTACAAATGTAGCCTTTATCTTGTTTGCAGAGACTCTTGGAATTATTCTGCAGTTAACATGATCAATGATGTTAAAATACTTTTCCTGTATTTTTTGTTTGGTCAGTTTTGCCTGACTGTGATGTTTATCTTGTTATGATTCTTGTTTATCAATAAATAAATAAACAAATAAATTTAGTTTGGATAATCTGCACGTGATTTTCTTTTTAATAAGACATAAATGTCAAGGTCAGGGGACTAAATCATGACACAGTATGAACCAAGTATAGTAACACTGAAGCAGGTGTCTGACATGCTTCAAAATTTAAGATATCATTAGCACTAGAGAGAGAGGAGAAGTGCAACATGTCACATGGGTCCCTAACAGTAATACCACCACCATTAGTGAGAATAATAGCTGCTGACGTCTCAATGAAATTAGCTACAGCAGAGCTGGATTATGAGGCACGGAAATAGTACTAACAGAACTCAGAACTGCCCTATTAGAAACTGACCTACTAATCACACATAGAGCTAAAAAGCCCTACTGGGTACTAAAAGCCTTCTTCTCACCAATGGTAATATAATTCGATAGAAATTGTCTGATATTTATAGTCACAGTTTAATGCAGAACTAGGGTATGTGAGAAGAAAATCACTGAATAAGAACTCAGAAATTTTTTGCTAAGGAAATTGCATCTTAACTGAGGAAAAAAAGGAAAAAAAAAAAAAAAAAGGGAAATACAGAAACAGGTTTGCTAGCTTGCCATAGGATCATAGAATATCCTTAGTTGGAAGGGACCCATAAGGATCATCGAGTCCAACTCCTGGCTCCACATAGGTCTACCCAAAAATGCAGACCATATGACTAAGTGCACAGTCCAAACACTTCTTAAACTCTGACAGGCTCGGTGCCTTGACTACATCTCTGTGGGGAGCCTGTTCCAGTGCGTGACAACCCTCTCGGTGAAGAACCTCTTCCTGATATCCGGCCTGCACCTCCCCTGTCGCAGCTTAACAACATTCCCTCGGGTCCTATCACTGGTCACTAAAGAGAATAGATCAGCGCCTGCCCCTCCACTCCCCCTCGTGAGGAAGCTGTAGGCCATGATGAGGTCTCCCCTCAGCCTCCTCTTTTCCAGGCTCAACAGGCCAAGTGACCTCAGCTGCTCCTTGTACGTCTTCTCCTCTAGGCCCTTCACCATCTTTGTAGACCTGCTCTGGACACTCGCCAATAGTTTCATGTCCTTTTTGCCCAGAACTGCACACAATACTTGAGGTGAGACTGTGCCAGCACAGAGTAGAATGGGACAGTCACCTCCCTCGACTGACTAGCAATGCTGTGCTTGATGCACCCCAGGATACAGCTGGCCCTCCTGGCTGCCAGGGAACACTGCTGGCATTTCTGGAAAACATTTTTTTTTTCAATAATCTACTACCCCTGAAGAACTGGATTGAGAAGAGCTCTGAGGAGAAAGACCTGGGGGTGTTGATTGATGAGAAGCTCAATATCAGCCAGCAACATGCGCTTGCAGCCTAGAAAGCCAGCTGTACCCTGGGCTGCATCAAAAGCAGCATGGCCAGCAGGGTGAGGGAGGTGATTCTGCCCATCAACTCTGCTATTGTGAGACCCCTACCTGGAGTCCTGCATCCAGTTCTGGGGACCCCAGCACAAGAAGGACATGGACCTGTTAGAGCAAGTCCACAGGAGAGCCACGAGGATGATCAAGGGGCTGGAGCATCTCTCCTATGAAGACAGGCTGAGGGAGCTGGGGTTGTTCAGCCTGGAGAAGAGAAGGCTCTGGGAAGACCTTACAGGGGCCTTAGAGTACCTAAAGGGGGCCTGCAGGAAAGCTGGGGAGGGACTCTTTGTCAAGGAGTGGAGTGATAGGACAAGGGGGAATGGCTTTAAACTAAAAGAAGGTAGGTTTAGGTTAGATATTAGGAAGAAATTTTTTTTACTCCTAAGTGGTGAGGCATTGGCACAGGCTGCCCAGAGAAGCTGTGGATGCCCCATCCCCGAAGGTGCTCAAGGCAAGGCTGGATGGGGATTTGAGCAACTTGGTCTGGTGGGAGGTGTCCCTGCCCATGGCAGGGGGGTTGGAACTGGATGATCTTTAAGGTCCCTTCGAAACCAAACAGTTCTATGATTCTATGAACTAAAAATAAAAAACTCTTTATTAGGTTCCAGTAACAGTCATCATGTTTTCAATCCTCTATATATTAGTATCAGTATTCAGTAATGCTTACAGCAAGATGTGCAGCAAGAATAATAAAGAAAAGGTGTAGCAGAGGTATTTATTTTCTCTTCTGAAAGAGAAGTATTTCATAGGAAATATAAATGACAGTATCACTGTCAAAGTATCAAAAATATTGTGGAAAAAAGTGTGGAAAAATGAAAGTTTGGAAAATGAAATTAAATAATGAAATTCAATGCAAATAAACAACCAAAGTACCAAACATTACAGAAGATATATATATTAAAAACAAACAAACAACAAAACAAACAAACAAACAAACAAAAATAAAAGAGCCTTTCTTATATAGGACACAGATTATGTGCTTGGGAAAGTTATATGGAAGTTGTTGAATACACATCTTTTAAAATGTCAATCTATCCTTTGTCTGTAGTGAGGATAAGCAAGAAACATTCTGAGATACTGCCAAATACACTACCTAAATCAAAATAGAAACTATTTATATAAATGAATGAGATAGAAGAATCCTGCATTCCTGTCACCATAATTGAGATATTATACTACTGCTTCTGACAGATACGCACAAAGAAACTAAAGTGATATAAAATTTCACCCAAATATGCCATGAATAATAAAAGAGAAAATTAGTCTTTCAGTGGAAGATATTCAAGCTGGTAGTATCTACTTAGAATGTTAGCAAAAAAGCCTACTATATTTCTTTTGATTTCTTAGTTTAATAGAAAATATTAGAAAACACAAAATTCAGAGACAGATGTATTTTGTCTAGGCTTGCAGTAACAATACAGAAATTCTTGAACTGAAATTATAATTTTATTAGATCTGTGATGCAGAGATATTAAGCACATTGTATACTTTAAATTACATTTAATAGATTATTATATTCAGACTATTTTATATAGATATTTCATGACAGATCAGGTTGGAAATATTTGAAGTACATAGTCAGCATAGTTAAACTGAAGGCTAACAAAGTTATATTCCATTTTATAATGCAATTTCGCTGGATTGTGTCACACTTTTTTTAACCAAATTAAATATTAGTCCTGTGTATTAACAGATTATATTATAATGTGACATGGAAAAGTGGAAGGAAATTTGCAAATAAAACTGCTGAAGTAACTAGATTTTTGATTCAGCTATCTAATTTTAAAAAAAAGTAAAAATCAATTTGGATTATTCATAAATTATTTTAAAACTATTTTTCTCACCAAGATGAAAAACCTATTGAGAAAAGAAGCTGCTGCTAAGAGCAGCATAATTTATTAAACAGCTTGCTCAAGAGACAATGGGATCTATATTTAATTCCTTCCTTTGTTTGCCCTATTCACCATGATACAGAACAACTAAGATGGGTGTATTCTACATACAATTTAGCAATTCAGAGAAAAGGACAGAAAGACAGCCACATTAGATTACACCATAGCCTAGTGTTTAGGGCACTATACAGGAATGGTGGAAAACTTAAATAGAAGATTCTGCTCTTGTTCTGGTAGAAGAGGGTGCCATCAAAACCCTAAACTCCTGTTTGATCTTGGTAGACTGCTCCAACATAGAGCTACCTCCTCCTATGCATCACCATTTTAACAGTTGAAACTATCCATGCAATTTAAGCCAAATTTGCTACTTATATTGACTGAAGCCACATATTCAAACGACAATATTAATAATGAAAATAGAAAGATAACCTATATGGGTATCAAAGATAATATAAAATATACTTCACATTTACACAATTTACTTAGTGTTTATACTACAGATACAATACAGGAATTACTTGAAAGTTATCAGTTGTTCCACTAAAGCAATTTTATTAGATCCCTGTTATTAGATCCCTGCCACAGTTTAGTCCTCAGAAATGAAAGGTTACTACTTTGTTTTTATAAATATAGCAGACACCACATAATATCACTTGGAGTTCTTTCAGAAGGAAACACAAACATCATTTAAACTTCTGGAGAGACAAAAAATGTCATTAAGTGAATTCATTCACCAGAAAGAAATTTGAAATCAGAAGGAACATTCTGGGTGATGCAATCAACTCCCCTGCTGTTATAGGCTTCAAATCATACAACTCTTCTCACAGTTAATTTTAGCATGCAACAATTGATTACTTTCATACTTTCCTCCAGTATGCTATTGGAAGGCTGTTCCAGAGCCTCTTTTGTCTGATAGAGTTTAGGAGTACTCTGATTCCCAGCCTAGAGATCCTAGTGGACAATTAAAACCCATTGATTTGTTGTATTGTGCCAACACAGCTCCATCACAGAAATATTAGAATATCTGATGTAACTGTGGCTGCCTGGCAGCAACGCTGGCAGATATGTTTTAACTTGCTCTTCAATGATAAGGGATTGACAAGCATGGCATTCTCTTACCATCTGAAGCACATCTTTATCAAGAATAACTTTACTACTCATTTATTTATTTAAACAAGAATCCTTACAAAATCTGCAGCCTACCATCTCCCACCACTGCAGGTATGTATCTAGAATACAACTCTCTGCTGTTTTCCATTTAATTTCACAATACATAAGAAATGTTTATGTTATGTTCTGTAGCTGAAAACCTTTATGCAGAAACAAATACATTGCTAAACACGCTGTAATCCCCAGGGGAGGGGAAAAAAAAAATGTTTTTTCATTTATTTCCTTGTCCTGTCTTCTTATGTAAACAGAAAAAAAATCAACAAAATCAAATATTTTTCCCCAGAAAACGCAATTACATCAATTCACAAAAGTCCACACATAAAAACCCTTGATTCTTGCTTCAAAAATTCTATACGTACTTTTCATGTATGATCCCACAAGAAACTCAGAAAGCTACACGAAATATCTTTGTTATTTTTCTAGACATGCAAGAAAATCTTAATTCAAAGTATCCCCTAAATATATTAATAATAGTGCAAAATTTACATGGATAATAGTACAGGACATCAAAGTCTCTTTTGGTATCATAAATTTTTTCCTGTGTTCAGCTGTGGGGACCCCAGCACGAGAAGAACATGGACATGCTAGACAGTCCAGAAAAGGGCCACGAGGATGATCAAGGGGCTGGAGCATCTCTCCTATGAAGACAGGCTGAGGGAGCTGGGGCTGCTCAGACTGGAGAAGAGAAGGCTCCAGGGAGACCTCATTGCGGCCTTCCAGTACCTAAAGGGGACCTACAGGAAAGCTGAGGGGAGAACTCTTTGTCAGGGAGTATAGTAATAGGACACAGGGGAATGGCTTTAAACTAAATGAGGATAGGTTTAGATTCGCTATTCAGAAGAAATTCTTTACTCCTAAGTGGTGAGGCACTGGCACAGATTGCCCAGAGAAGCTGTGGATGCCCCATCCCTGGAAGTGCTCCAGGCCAGGCTGGATGGGGCTCTGGGCAACCTGGTCTGGTGGGAGGTGTCCCTGCCCATGGCAGGGGGGTTGGAACTGGGTGATCTTCAAGCTCCTTTCCAACCCAAACCATTCTATGATTTTGTGATTCTATGAAATGATGTATCTCTTAAAACCTGTAGCAGTCACTATTACTAATAAAATCTCATTCCAACAACACTGATGTCCTCAGCGTATGTTCATGAAAGCAAGAACTAATGCACATTCAAACAAACATTTTTTTCCTCATAAATTTAGGCATACTTATAAATGATATGATTCTGTGCTTTCTGTAACTGACAATTAAAATACTGAGTACATTTTCAACAAGAAAATTATGGTATTTGATGACCTGATGAGGTTTTAAAGGTTTTCTCATGCTTTCCAAATCCTTGCTGTTATCTATGCTATTGATAATGGAAAAGAATAGCATAACTGAACTAGCCTGACATTTTATATATAACTCTCTTCAAGAGTTCATAGGCAGTTTAAGCACTTAAGATCTGCATGAAACTTTGTAAATACTCAGAATAGGAAAATCTATGGTTTATATAAATATTCATTCATTATCACCACAAATTCCAAATTCCATTCTATCTGTATTTCTGTCCTGATGACAGCATGGATGACATTTCAGCTTCACTGTTTCTACACCTGTAAATATGCAACAGAGTTCACTGACTTTAGTTTCACAGTAAACATGAATTTCAACAGAAAGTTGTTGCACTAAGAATGTGAAGCCTAGTCACCACCCTCTGTACACTGACAGTCCTGCACATCCTTATTTCAAGGGTACAGATAGCAACAAGCATTGAGCTGATGGGGATTTCTGCAAGGGCTTTGCCAGTTGCAACCATAAAGGAGCAGAATAGCCAAAACACATAAATCCTTCCCTCAGCAAGAGCACAATCTGAAGGCACTTTCTTACCAACACTGGGGTTTGGTTGGTTGGTTGGTTTTATTTTGTTGTATTTTGAGGGGGGAAATCTCGTATAAATATATATATTCCAATGCAAGTCCCAAAGCACTTCTTCCTGTCCAGCATTCTGCCTCTGTTCCCTCGACTGATAATGAGTGAAATACCTGTGAACACATAGATGGCAAATGGCCTTTCAGGAAAGCAATTAACTTAAACTCACAGTCCCAAGTATGCTTAGGTATTTATACTTTTCAAGTCTAAATCTTTATCAAAAGTACTGCATAAGGAGTTGAGTAGTAATGTTGGGGGAAGCTGAGGGAGTTTAGAGGTTAAACATTTGAATGACTGATGGAAAGAGAAAATTTGAATATCGTGAAATTAATATATCTTTATTTTCCCTAGGGTTTTGTTTGTTCATTTTTTTGTTTTCAGACACTACCACCTGCCTGGTCAGATCTCCTCTAAATACAGATCTAAAAGTAAATCCTGAAATTAAAAGTATGTTGGTGCATTGGCATGTATTCTATTTCAGGAAGTGCATTCATTTCACCTCTCAGAAAAAAAAAAAGAAAAAAAAAAGAAAAAGAAACATTTTTTTTGACACTGTATAATGAACATAAGGGCCTAGGTATCCAATCTTATTGTAGAATTGTCTGAACCAATGGTTCAAAAATGTGTATTAAGCAAAACTCTTAAAACTTTTATTCATATTCACTTTGCAGACGATAAGCAGTGCTCTAAATCATCTTCTGTAAAATCCTTCTTCCACTTCATGGAACAAGTGAGTGAGCCTCTAGCTGGTACAATCCCTACCCTATTATGACTTAATCTCTGATTCCTGCTTGGCTGCCATAAATAGCCATACATTAGCTCAGCTGCAGATCAGCATGCATACCTTTTTGTGACTGGTATTCCCAGTGGCAGTTACTTTGCCACAAACCACATCTACTTGCAAAACGCAATCCTAGAGAAGGAAATATGACCAGGCTGTGAGGATTATACTGTGTCTTGAGACTCCGTTCATGTTAAAGAAACTATCAGACAGATCACCAACATATGCTGTAATAATTTAAGCATCCCAGCAGTTAAAATTTGAAGATGTTTATTATGTAGATAACCAACACAGCACCTTAAATGCCCTGTTATCCAGACAGACCTTCCTAGCAAATAATTATGGCCACATATCACAAACTAATCCCCATATTAAAATTTGCCTAATTTTGGAGAGGATGATTTCAGTATTTGTAGGCTGGATATTCCAAATACTGTTGGATTAGAAAGCGAGGAAAGATCAGAGGTCCTTAACAACTTTCCTTCTCTGGGGGGTTGTTAGGGTTATTATACTTTCATTGGACAGGTCAGTCTGCTGCAGTCTACTTACTCCCTGTAGGAGGTGATGAACATTTTGCATGGCAATTATCTAAAGGGCTTGGAAATTCTTTGAGGAGAACTGCAGTCACTGATGTACTTTTATCCTGAAGAACGTTCCAGAGCCACTTCTGATCAAAATCCCAAACGGGAATAAGGAAAGATGAGGTATTTGTTAATTGGTAACCTTCACCTATGCTCCCCTTCAAGATCTCTGAGTTAGAGTACAGTCAAGAGAACTACTGTCTCACAAAATTAGATAACTGGCAAGAAATTCAGAAGGGCTGAAACAATGCACACACACACACACACACACACACGGGGAAAAAAAAATCACAAATGGTCTAAGATGCATAAAGAGACATCTTAAGAAAATGTTCAGTTGGCCAATAATTGGTCACTACCATAACTATAGCTGAAGTCTAGATACACCTGTTTAAATTTTCCCTTTAAAATAACACCATAGTAAGAAACATGGTTAACCTGTTACTGTTAATGTCTCAAGTATTGAGACAAACTAAATGAAAATATCACCACCATTAATCATTTGGTAACTAAAATTTACTCAGTTCTTTGAAATCATTAGCTGCCTATGGTGAATACAGCTAGATACACAGGCAAGCAAAACCAGTTTTTGAAATGTCTTCCCTATTACTTAAACATACATATCACAGGAGTATGTGAACTTTCATTGATGGTTCTACCAACTCTAAACAGCAAGGCTATTTCACCACGAAGTTCTTGTCCAGCTTTGAATTTGTGTCATAATTGGTTTCAGTTTAAAGGTAATTAAACTCTGAAAACTTTAAATTCCTTTTGAATAACACAAGGTATACCAGCATCACCAGAAAACTAATCAATCTTAAAAAAACTGATGGTTAAAGAACTCATTCTTTAATATCTATTCCAATAAATTATCAAAGAGAAATAAATCCCATAATAGTGTGAAATAAGACTCATTAAAGTAATGCAGTACAAAATTTTATGATTTTAGGACACAACACAAATTATCTTTTTCCTTAAAATGATCCAAAGATTGTATGATTATTCTCAAGGCATAGAACTGACCTTGGAATTTCAGCAAGTAACTGTTGCGTCAAACCCAACAACTTGTAAAGATCACAACATGTTAGAGTTACGTCCATATGATAAGCGTAGGTAACTTTTACTCCTTAGCTACTGACAGTATAAAAATGTGTCTGCATTTAAGATCAAAGACCATTTGTTGATGGCTGAAATTAAGAATTTGACAATAACTATATAAGAATTATGGAATCATTAGCTACATTTCATTGCAGATGGAAGGAGGGTAAGAGTTAGAGTCACCTCTTTTCATCTCAATAAAAATCATCTGTTTTCCTGAAGGGGACAAGCTGTCATCTGTCATATCAAAGTAACCAAATTAAAAGGAGACAATATGAAATAATATAGTTTAAATTCCCTCAGACAATTGAGAATAGGAAGCCATGCTACTTCAGAAAAAAAATGAAACCTTCTACATGTTTTCCGTAAAGTTACTGAATATTATCATACAGTAAAATTCGAAGTTAGAATATAGGAGGAAAAGAGACCCTCCTTTTGAGAGGTGAACTAAGCTAAGTAAACAAATGAAAAAAAGACAGTTCCCTTTGAACAACAGAATTTGAGACTCAGGAATACTTTGTATCCTATACCTTTCCAGTGTTTGAATATCATTAATATCCCAACAAATCTTTTAATCTGTTCTCAATAGAAAGAGGATTGCTGCCTAAATACGGCAAAATACTAATCTTCATACCAGTTTTCCCTTCTAATATTTAAAAATAGCAATAAATTGCCAAGGTAATGTAGAAATATCAACTTAGCCACCTTTAAAACTAGTAGAGAAATATACAAACCTTTCTTCTGTTAATATTTCCATGTGTTGTAATGGAAATGGTTTGGACACTTAAAAATAGTTTTCTATTTCCTAAGCAAAGTAGTTCATTTGTTTTTTTTCAGATGTTGGGGCTGATTACGTCTACTCCTCTGAAATTTTGTTTTTTGCACACTTCATTTTGTCAACCTCATGGACATGAAAAATTATTCCATTTGTTAACAGCTACCAACCAATAGCTTTTACTGGAAATATTCTCATCTCTTTTCAGGTTAACATAAAAACTATCTTAAAGTGTTCTGCTGTTATCAAAGAGTTAATCCAGTCATATAAAAGTATTAAGCATCATGTATTCTGTTCAGGTTTCAGCATACAATACTGAAATCCAATTAGTATTAACGTAAAAAATGTCATTTGCATAGTGTACAAGTGAAACCTAGCTATTTATATTTTAATGAGATTAAAGAATAATGAGTCATAAATTATATTTGTTGACCAACCTTCTTCAATTTTGTAATCATTAGCTTTTAGTGTTTCTTCTCTTCCCACTCTCTACTCTCCTCTTCTCCCTGCTCCCATATAACATGTTGAACTAAAACAGTAAATCTGAATGGACAAGGCTTTGGTTGTCTCCAAATGCCAAGTATGTGGATCTCAAGTAAACCTGCTAATTTACCAGAATGCTTAAAACTGTAATTTCTTTTCCCAATAGAAGCCAAATTCCCATCCTGAAGTGACTGCATCTGTGAATTAAAAAACATTCCCTCTTAACACAGATCAAAGAATTTAGAAACAATATAAGAATCCAGAAATTTACTTAAATGAAATGTAAGTAATACACAATATATAATCAACATATTTAATATAATAATCATTTTTTTCTTCATTATTACCATAGTTTAAAAAGTAGTGATGTAAGGTATTTTTTGCTGAGTCAAAGTACAGGTAGAGATTAATTCTTCCTAAAGAAAAACAGAAGGTGGCTCTTTGTAAGCAGGCACAAGTGAAGAGACTGTAAAGGAATTGCATAAACAATCAACAGGGTGTTTTATGAGGAAAAAAAGCTTAAATTACTTTCTACTGTGGTGACTTAAGCTAACAAGAAGGCTACAATTCGAGAAGATATAAATCAGGATTATGTACAGAGAAAAGAAGACTTTCTGAAAGATTGTAAGATCCTTCAAGGAACAATTTGACTAACTTAGCCTGAAAATGACTGGTTAAAAAAGATGGGTGTGACCTACTGCAAAATGTTGTCTGTTAACTACCCAGTCATTACAGTATATAAAAAAAAGCACATTCAGTATATCCAGGGGAGACCATGAAAAAATGGAAACAATTCAGAATGTGCCCATTATGCTTTCTGATAATTTTCACACATATGCACAAAATTGTTACGGTGTTATAACAAACTACTTTACCACTACTTAGAGCAACATACATACACAGATGGTTATATTATATATAAATATATATGTATATCTACAAATATATATGTAGAAGTGCATATATATATAAATGTATAATCACATTCCAGAACAAAAATAGCAGTAGAAACCTACTGTGCTCTACCTAATCCTGTCAAGACACAGTGTTTTAAAGCGTTTTCAGTCCAAATTAACAAAACAAACCAGGCAGTACATCCAAATGACAAAGGTATGAAATAACTTCATTGATCATAAACTGAGGATGGAAGAGCAAAAGGTAGGCTTTGGCAGAGTCCACAGTAGGATTCTACTGTGAGCTAAAAATTGTCATTCCACTTTCCTCCTTTCATATTGGAAATTCTAAATTTCAAGGGGCAAAATTTGAGTTTGAATCACTTGCAGTACTATAAAGAAGATGAATACACTAGTCATTAAAAACAAAAAAAAAAGTTAAATGACTCTAGAATAGCAGATTAAAATCCCAACAGGATACTAATCTGTCTAGGACCAAAAGTCCCAAAGTGAGCCACCCCACCGTTTGTATTAGTTCATAAGGTTACATTTTCATTCCTGCATATAAATTTTATTTGCAAAAGTGCCGTAACTATTGCGTTGAAGACTACAGAGCACTTCAGTGGTAAGGGATGTAATTTATATATACAGATACAGATAGATACAGATCTAGCCTATCCATCAGGAGCATTGTCAGGCTTAGGTGACTAGTGGTATCTCAGGAGCACTTTCATTTTTTTGCATGGCTGCCTTACAGAAAGTGAAAGCTTGGCTAATAAGAATTATAGAAAAATAAATCCTTGCCCTAGTTCCAAATGGTAAAAATATTTTCATCTCTTCACTGCAGCTCAGCATATTAAACACTGTTTGGGTGCTACTGGTCAGCTAAGTTGTTAGAAATATGAAGGAAAAGGCAACAGATGTCTTAAAATAAAACTCTTTGTTTCATTCAGTATACAGACCTTACTAAACTCATCCTAACTGGAGCAATAAACTTCAACAATGCCTGAAGCAAAGCAACACCTGTTATTGAGCATAAGAAAACATGGAATAAGGTGACCTTTCATACTTAGCAGTACTGTGAAAACCTACTGGTCATAGAGGATTAAACAAACTTTTTTTCATCTCAGGAAGCTTTCTTCTTAGTTTAACAAATCATGTTTTTTCTTCCCCTTCGAGCTTCAGTGTCAAATCCAGATTTCCAAGGGAAGAATTGTTATATTCCTCTGAAGTTTTTATGTTAATGTCTTAAGTCTAAAATACTAAAATATAGTAAAATACTGCAGTGAAAAGCAGTTCAGAAAGAAACTTTCTTTTTTGCACTAAACAGAATGTTCTATAACAAACATATAAGAAAATATGAAACATTTCATTCTGGTTTGGGTTAGAAGAAAAGAGTCCTAACTCTTTGACAGAGCATTGTTCAGACTCAGTTCCCAATGATTATTTAGTGAGCTTTGGTGACTCAACATCCTAAGGATGTACCAAAAGTTCATGCATTAGGATTGAGATCTTCATTTCCATCAGTTTTCTTCACAATTACAGATTGTCCTGTTCTCACAAAATGGAAGAACCTGTGTAATAATGGAAAGTCAAACCATTTTGGCTGGCCAAAATCCATGTGGGTTTCTATAAAATGTATAAACAAACAATTTAGTATCATTACTTTCAAATTCTGGGAACAAAAGAAGACAGAATCATAGTAACAATTGCATTCATTCAGGGATTTACTAAGGTGATTTTCAAAAAACTGGTTAGTCAAAAAAATTAATCTAAAACAAACAATAGCATGAAATGAGATGCACTCGTCTCATTTTGCCTTGGATGAACCATACAGAACAATAAGGATCAAACCAAGTATATATAGCAGGATTAAAAAGGAACCAAGAAATGATATATTATTTTTCTCTTAATCACTGCCTTGGTAAGCAAGTTAAATTTCATTCAATCTTATTAGCATGAAAGTTGGCATAAAAGGATGGATTCATAGGTTGCATTTTTTTATTCGGAAAAGTTGTGTTCACCTGTGTACTAATTTCAAACCTTTATCAACTTAAAAGATGTTCTTTAATAGAGGTTTTTCAATTCTATTTTTCCTATGGTAAAACTAAAAGGCATGTGCAATATTTGTTTACTCAATTAGGCAAGCCAAAATCGAATACAATGTTTATCTTTATTTGGTTTGGCATCAAAAAGGCAGATAAATGTAATGGAAAGGAAAGCTAGGTTATACAATTCAGCAGTAAATGTTTCTAAAATTGTTTTCAATGTGAATGGCAGTAAGCTGCATGCTGTTAATACATAATTTATGTTATACAGTGTGCAGTGTGGTAACTAGTTATAAAATCTTATTCTTCCTTCTACTATCGTCATGTTTCTTACTGTTACTCAGACTAGCTTTATCCTCACCTGGGACACTTGCCCCAACCACTGTACCCCTTTAATTGTATGTGTTTTATATTTGCTTCTATGCCTGAAACAGCTTCTGACAAAATACCTCTTTTTTGTCTACTCCATTCTCATTTCTATGCCCTTTAAAGTACATTCAGATTATAGCTACCCTTATCTGCCTCATACAGTTTTGATCCCAGTTGTATAGCCAGGGTACATGTATATTTCATAGCTGGTTTTGGATAGCAGTCAGTTCCTTTCTATTACCAGGACGGTTCAGATACTGGAGTTCTCACCATACCTCCAAAAGCTTCTCGGTTCACATTTAAACCCTGCTCTAAGGGCCACCAGCTTTATGCTGTTCTTTCCTAAACCCATTTGGAGGACCAAACACACAGAAACACATCCACCACCTTGGCTCATATGACACACTGATAAAAAAATAAATTTCAAAGGGGTTTATTTTTTATCTCCCTCTTCCTCCCCCTTATTCCAAGGAGAACTATCACGTGACAGCATAGTGTATGTCTCTCAGGTATAGAAGATATCTTAAAAAAGCAACATCTCTAAGGTACAGAAAATTATTAGTTCTACTTCTGAAACACATTAATCTGCATGCAGATGAAGATTACAAATTATCATAAAGTACATGATGGTGGCCACAAAACAGCTTTGATGTGTTGCATCAGCACTGGGGAAGCATTATTAAAAGACGATCAAGTAATATTTGTATTAAACACAAAACTAATTGGGTCCCATGACATATATAATTTCCTTTATCTTTATTATCATCCTTTAATGGACAGACATCTGAAAGTAGCATAAGGTGAGGTTATATACATATAGAAGAACACTTCTTCATGACAATTACTTCTTCATGACAATTGCAATTCAAAAAAGAAACGGTTGCCATACCTGATAGGCAAAGCATAGATTTGTGAAGGTTCAGAATTTAAAAAACAAAACAAAACTATGACTGGCAGCTTAAAATTGTTACCCACAAATGCTCCTTACAAACCTCCTGTAGCATGAATAAGCAAATTTGCCAGTTCTCCAAGTCTTGAGGAACAAGAGTGGGCTAAAAATGTTTCAGTACTAAGTTAAGGTATAGCATTCACTAAACACAAACACAGGCATGGTACAGTTTCCATTGACTTAAAATACTAAACACAGATCATCTAATTAAATTCATTTAATTGCCACAGCAAACACTTCTGCCACAGTCTTGCCTAGACAAGACCACATGTTCTGTGGCAAACAGCATTGGGCGGGGAAGGAGCACACAGGGAAAACAGCTAACTACATTTCAGACAGGATAAATAAAAGAGTTGGTTTGCTCAAAATCCATTTCAAAAGACTGCAGACTTCATGTTGGTTTAAAACCATTTAGACAGAAGATGGACCCTGGGGGTTAAGATGTTCTTCAAATTATTGCTCTAAGTTATTAAAAACAGAAGTAGGCCAAATTCTTAGAAGACAAAAGAAATTGTCTTCCTGTTAGGTGTGCAGTCCAGTACCCTTTCCAACACATTTTGCTAAATAAACTGCCAAGACAGAAAGATTAAATATATTAAAGATCACATTGTTAATTTTCCTTGGTGACCAGAAGTTGGCTATAAAAGGTTTTTTTATGTAAGCTAAAATGGTCTTAGGTGGAATAAAATGTAATGAAAAACAGTACATGCATCAAAAGGGAAGTGAGTCTACCAATTATTTATTAAAATTAAAGTAATAAGAGAAAACGAGCAGCCAGAGCATCACACACCCCTTCCCCCTCCCTCCCCCCCATAATCTGACAGTCTGCTTGCAGGCTCCTGCCATTGGCTCCGCGGGCAGGAGCCGGCGCCTCTGACAAATGACACTCAGCTGACGCCAGCACTGGTGCTGCCAGGCACCAGGGTCTCAATTTTTATACTGTTCCTCTTAAATACAACTTTAAAATGTCATGAAAAGGATTTGGCCTTAAGAACTCTGCTAACATATTTCCCAGGGAAAATTCTTCCTGCAAATTAGTCATATACAGAGGCTAACATACGCTGGGGGCATATCTTTCAAAAATATATGCACATGAAGCCAATGTCACAACTTGAATGCAAATTTTCTCCAGTGAGCTTCCACAATTATGTTTGCCATTAAAAGACTCAATATTTACCCAATGAGCACAAGTTTTCTAGAAAAGTATTCTTGCATTAGGTAATGTTCACTAAACACTAATGAAAACAAATTCCAACATAAAGAGTATGACATGACGCAACAACAACTGGTAGAATTTATAAGTCAACTCTATTGCAAAGAAAGTTACAGAGAAAGACTGTTTAGTGAGCAAGAACTATAAATGTCTGTGGTTTAGCAAGGAAACAGATGTTTTAATGATGATAAAGGGATTTTAATGCTATGTGCCTGTCTTCCAAACACTAGAAAACCTACCAGACAAATGAATTGAAGATTACTGTATTATATGAATGAACATTTTTTCCAGTTTTCAGGTCACTTGAATGTATAGAAATAAGCTCCAGGGCAAACAATACAATATGAAAGGACGAAAATACATCTTCATCATTTCCATCTAGTAATGCTAAGAAAGAAATGAGAAGTATTTCTGTACCTCTGATACTGAAAGAAAACATGCTTCCCTGCTCAAAAGGCTTTTATCATATAGGAAAGCATGACCATAATAATTTCATTTTTATCACTTGTCTCTTCTGTACAGGCAAAGGAGTGCCAAACATATTACTTCAGCAGTACTGTCTCTGTGAGATTCTCATAGCCCAGTTAGTCCTCATTTGACATTAATGTGGGAAAAAACACAGCATCTGGTACTTGCCATGGTATTTTGCAAACAACCATTTTGAGTTTAACAATCTGTAATGTGTATTGATTACTCACCATATCCATGAATGCCTCCTAAAGGGGAAATTATTCACATGCATCATGTTCACAGATCTTCCAACATTAGTGTTTTCCTTGTCAGACAGCTTTATCTGTTATGGTATTCATAGATGCATTCCAGAACAACTGCACGAGCAGTTAACAGCAGGGATTATTGCAAGAGTAACTGTAATCCACAAAAATAAAAATTCCCGGGATCTGAAGAAAGACTTGTCACAGGGTTTTCTAGGTACGTGTCCATCCATTTATGCCTCACTTGCTACTTAAAAAACATTAAACTGATCAGTATACAGAAACAGTATGACAATGCCAACAGTTTGCCTTGATAAAAATCCAAGTTGTTTTAATACGAATTAAAGCATCTTCATATGCAGCATCCTGTACAGTTGGAAAAGGTTAGTCAAAAGGTAGCTTCTTGTCATCCATGCCAAATCAGTGGTGAGAGGAAAATGTGTAACTTCAGATTGCTTTGCCATGTTCAGAAAGGAATATTGCTTTTTCTTCTTTCTTAGACACATATTCATCACTGATCACTCTAATGCAGTTTTCCCTTATTACAAGCCCAGGGAACAGGATGGTGTTTAATAGTCATGTACAACAAAACCAAACTTCTTTCTGAATTTGATTCTCTGGGTTTATTTCTTCATCTAAGAAAGAAGGAAGGAAGTATGCTTTTTCTGCTCCATAGAACAGGACTACAGTTAGAGACCATCATGAGACAAGATCACATCATGATCCAATTCGCTTTTGCTGTCTAACCCCATAAGAAGGCTGTCTGCTCCCTTTAAGTAAAATGACTAAGCTATTGATTCTTGCACTGCAGAACCTAGTTCTCTTTTGATGTTACACTGTACATAAAAATCATGTGCATCATTTTTTATGTTGCAAAACGAAAGCACAGCCTTAAGTCCCGTGTTGTCTGAGAATTCTTTCTCTGCTGTCCTTTCGTTTGTTTTTATTTTTATTTTTTCCCACCCCCCCAGTCCAGCTCCCAGCTAGTAGTTATCACTCCTGAAGCTCTGACAACATCCTCGGGAAAGCTTCTTCATTAAGCCCAAGCTTGAGAGCCGGTGCCTACGCTCAAAACGCAACGCGGGCAACAGGCTCGCTCTTCCTCGCTCCTGGCAAGGATTTCCAACATACCCCTCGGGCTCCCGCTGTCCTCGCCCGCTCCGCTCGGCGCTCCGGACACTCGCGGGCTCGGCGGCACCCCGCCCGCAGCGGGGCTGGGCTGGGGCTGCGGTGAAGGCAGGCTGCCTGGCAGAGCCGGCGCTGGCGTCAAGGGGGCCCTCTAGGTGGGTTCTCCCGGCACAGCGCCGTCCTGCGCGGCTCTTCCCACCCACGCAGGGAGCGGGGAAGGATGGGGCCGTGCGGGGAGCAGAGCACCGGAGCCTTCCTTAAAGCCACCTCTTTTCCTTGCGGCCGCAAGCGAGGGGAATGCAGCGATCGAGGGCAGAAAGCAGCGGGCAGTGGTGCACGGAGAAAATAAGCTTTCCTGCGCTGATCCCTGCTGACATTCAAGATCTCAAGAAAGGCTTTTACACTTCATGTGCCCAGGCCGTATACAGTTCACTTGTCATTCTTTCTTCCTTTTTCCTTTTTTTTTTTTTAACAAGGTTTACACTGCTTTTTAAACTTCGAATAACCTCCTGCCCTTTTGGACAGGAAATCCTGCAGTTTGGAAGCCAGCTGCAACTTCAATGACATTAAAAGCTGTGATAAAAGTGTGTATTTGATTAGGGTGTGGGTGGACTTGCGAGTAACATGATAAGATACTGCACTGCACATTTTCATAGATCCTATTTCCTTAACCTCAGTCCTTTTGCTGCTGTGGCCCTGTTCTACAGTTCCCCAAATTAGTCCTGTTAAAGTTGATGCCATTCTGTAGAAAGAATAAAATATTAAACTTCTTGAATATGATAACGCATTGGCAGTAAAATGCTATTTCTTTTAATTCAGCAACAAAAAGTGAGCTTGTACTGCTGTATACTGCAAGCATCTGTACTTTGAGGAGTTAGAGCACCAAAATACAACAGATTTCAGAATTTAAAAGGATTCCAGCAACGTTTATGTCCTGATGCTCCATGCAGAAGGTTGGTTTTTCATTTTTTTCATTTAAATATAGCCATGACAGAAAACAGATACAGTGAATTACAAATAGTAAGAATGAAAGTTAGCCTTTTCTAACTAAGAGCTTAAAAACAAAGTCTATAACCACGTTCAGTAAGGACATTTGGTATAACTTTTTAAAAGACCATGTAAACTGTTTGTACTTTATGCAAAAAGCACCACTGCCACCACCCCAATCCCAAACTGGCATTAGGAATTTATGCCAAAAGCATTTGAAAAGAGTATAAACAAAGCTGTGAAAACTGAAAGGTTGTGTGATTAATCTATCTATATAAAACAACAACAACAACAACAAAACATTACATCTAACTAATCCAGTTGTCTATGGCTTTCTCTAGGCTAGAACCACTTATTATGAAATATTAAGTATGCCAAATGCTACACAAATCTGCACTGTCATTATTATTTCATATTGTACTTGCCTAACTGCACACTTGCCTGATCATTCTTAGGTGCTGACATTTTCCACGCTAGACTTACTTTATGAATTGTACTATCTTGAGAAAGAGCTTCTTAACACCAACCTGCCACTAAACACATTTGAAATTCACAGTCTATTCTGCATCTTTGTCATGAGGAAACCAATATATTTGGTTTTCTCTAGTATTAAGTTCAGCACAAATTATATCCACTGACTCAACTAATTTCATTTAGAAGCACAGTTGCAGAAGGAGGGTGAGCATATGTAAAATTACTATAGAGCATTGCACAGCAGTTAGAGAACTCACCAACCAAGTAGAACACAGGATATATGGGCCTTGCAGAGCAAGGGTAAGTTCAAACCAGGGACCTAAATCAGTAAAGAATTTTTGCCACGCTTCTAGGATAGGCTGACTTGTGAAATTCTTCTAGGTCAGGCCAACTATAGATTGCTAGTCAGTTCAGTTTGAAAAAATGCAATATTTAAAAACATTTGGTTGCATTAACCATAGTGGCTTTTTTTTTTTTTTCTTTAACTAGGTATGTACAAAAATAAGCATTTGGGTATGTTAGTTCCATCTCAGCTTCCCCTACTTCCTTGAAACAGTAGTTTAAGTATAATTCAGTTCAATAAAAATAAAGTTTAAAAAAAAAAAAGAAAAATTAAAAAAAAGGCATTTCAAAAGCAGGTTTTGCTCTGATCCCTTGGTTCTGTCAAAAGGACAGTGCTCTGACCATTAGAATTTAGGCTACATGAAGGTCTAATGCATCTTCCCCACTCATGTTGAATCTAGGCTAAGCTGAAAGAAGCTGGAGAGAAACAGACAGACAAAAAAGAGTCTGCAACTGATATTGACTCTTCCCTGAGAGAGAGAGGAGTCCCAGATTCTAGCCGCTTCTACAAGGTCTCTTTGAGAATTTTTCACTGAAATTAATTAGGTAATGGATAAAGTATGTTGATAGCATGAACTGGCTTACAGCATTTCTCATTTTCAGAGAAATGATCACATTGGACTACAGAGTGACGATCTATCTTCTTTTCTCTCTCTCTTTCTGGTCTTGGGAAGCTTGTATTCCTTACCACTGAATGAAAGATCTAAACAAAGAGTCATGAAGAGTGTGTCCAATAAATTTTCTTTTTAATCAGCCTATTAACAGTGCAGAATTGAACACCTTTCTTTCCATCCTAGTCTTTGAGGTTAAAGGAACCAAGCAGGATTATCTGCATCTCCATTTTCTGGTTTCTGCATATATGTGTTCCTCCCACAACACTCTGCTTTTCAATTGTCAGTGATAGCAAAAAATTCACTTAAAATGGGCTAACATCTGGTTCTGTCAAATTGAAGTTCTATAGCATATTTTCTTCACCTCTTCTTAAATGTGCAAATGCATTCACAGACTAGAAGAGTTTACCTTGAAACATTTCTAGTCCTAATAGTAGCACTAAAAGAGGTAAGAACTGCTATGCTCTCAGTGTCAGGTTTTTAATATAAAATCAATAAAGACAATAATATTATATATATCATACAGGTCACAAGAAACATGCATGATATCAACAGTGGTATATAAAACTACCATTTCTATGCTGACCAAGATGATGGGGTTTCTGAAAAAGAAAAAAGATAAGTTTAACTTACAACATATTTTTACAAAGATTTTTTGTTGTTGTCTTGTTTTGTTTTTCCAAAAGGGCAAAAGATCAATAAGTCAAACATTTTGGTGGCAATACAATAGTGATTAGGGCAAAACATGCATCTAGGAAGGTAAAGCTAATGATTAAAGAAATGCTGAAGAGAGAGCACTAAATAATAGTATACAGAATGTTATCAGTGTCACTGATAAACCAGTGACAATGACCTAGGGCAACTTTTTTGAGACTATGCAAGATAAGCTGGTGAGTTCAGCCAGCAGATTGTGGGCAAGTGTCAACAACAACAAAAAACATATCAAACTTGGCATTGTATAAGAAGTCTCAAAATTCCCTCCAAGAAAGGAATGGTTGTGTACCCTGTAATATTGTATCAATGATAAGGAGGACTCATTGAGATGAAGATCAAGGTATGTAATATGGGCTACTGTGAGAAACATATTGCTAACATAAATACAGTGCAGATGGTTAATTTTAACCTTCAGGAAGAATAATTTGATACTGTGCATAAATATGAAAATTCTTTTCAGGCAAAAAAAAAAAAAAAGACAAACATGACATTTTGCATGCATTTTTAAAACCGGTTAAGAGATTACTCAAAGCAGAAGAGCTAAACTGAAATTAAGTCTCAAATGTTAATACTGATTTCATCTGCAATAGTATAAAAATACAATGACATAGACAGTGGGATCTAGTGCACCCTCTGTGTGTTTGCAGATGACACCAAGCTGAGTGGTGCAGTTGATACAACAGAAGGAAGGGATGCCATCTAAAGGAACCTAGAAAATCTTGAGAAGTGGGCCCATGTGAACCTAATGAGGTTCAAAAAGTCCAAGTGAAAGGTGCTGCACCTGGGCCGGGGCAATCCTGGACATGAGCACAGACTGGCATAAGAACTCATTGAGAGCAGCCCCGCAGAGAAGGACTTGGGGTTCTGGTAGGTAAAAAGTTTGACATGAGCCGTCAGTGTATGCTTGAAGCCCAGAAGGCCAACTGTATACTGGGGTGCATCAACAGAGGGGTGGCCAGCAGGTCAAGGGAGGGGATTGTCCCCCTCTGCTCTGCCCTTGTGAGGCCCCACCTGGAGTGCTGCATCCAGGTCTGGGGCCCCCAGCACAAGAAGGATGTTGATCTGCTAGAACGGGTCCAGAGGAGGGCCACAAAGATGATCAAGGGGCTGGAGCACCCCTCCTACGAAGAGAGGTTGAGAGAGTTGGGGATGTTCAGCCTAAGAAAGAGAAGGCTCCGGGGTGACTTCACTGCATCCTTTCAGTACTCAAAGGGGACTTATAAAAAAAGATAGAGAGCAACTTTTTGCTCAGTCAGATAATGACAGGACAAGGGGGAAAGGCTTTAAATATAGGGGAGATTTAGCTTATAGATTAGGAGGAAATTCTTCACTCAGAGTGTGGTGAAGCACTGGCATAGGTTTCCCAGAGAAGCTGTGGATGCCCCATCCCTGGAGTTGTTCAAGACCAAGTTGGATGGGGCCCTGAGCAACCTGATCTAGTGGGTGGTGTCCCTGCCTATGGCAGGGGGATTGAAACTAGATGATCTTTGAAGTCCTTTCCAACCCAAGCCATTCTATGATTGAATGACAAAATGGTCAAACCTATGCATGAACAAAAAGTATGGAGGTAGCAATTCCCCATACCTGGAGCTCATTCCTATATTTTAAGTGATAGAATCCCTATAGTGGTTATAAATTCTCTATGGAAGCTATATAGATTAAAAAATCAACTCAATTAATGAAGTGGTAAGAAGTATGTACCCAACTGCACACAGTTAAAGGAAATCATCCAAGTGATAGGTCTTTAGTCATAAAAATTTTAAGATCCACAGGAGTTATCTTCAATAATTATAGCACAGAAACTGGAGGCACAAATTCCTCTCTTCAGAATCCTCAACAGAATGAACAGATAAGCCTGATAAACTCCTTACTCTCCACACGGAGACTACTAGAGACTTTTACTTGCACACAAGTGTTGTGTGAGTGTACATCAAGTCAAATAAAAGCTTTTTGTCCTGTCTGCTTTGTGTACCATCCACCCTGCATATAAATTAACTCCTTATTGAAGCCTCTTTTGGATAAGGTAAACTATTTTGTCAGAAAGAAAAAACTGTGCTTCTTTAGAAGAAGTATGCTACAAGCAGTACAGATAACAGCAGGTTTATACGTCTCTGTTCTTCTTATCCGATCTTGCATCCATATGGGCCTTGCCCCCTCAAATGTCTTCATGTGTCTTCATGACAAATCACAAGGCAAGCAACACGAATTTGTGGTGTCATGCTATCAAAACACCGTTCTGGTGGGCTCTGACACAGCCTCACATGATTTTAGATACTTTGAACTGAAAAATTATAGAGAAAATTGTATCTGTACCCAGAGGAGATCTAAATGAGTACTATGCAATGTGTCTATAACCTACTCCACATAACTTGCCCTCGGGGCTTGAGAGCATACTTAGAGCCATAATTATATCATTGAAATTAATACTAAAAGAGAAAACTTCAAAAAACATGTAGCTCACATTTGAACAACAATCATAAATTAAGTAACATTGCTAAGAGCTTATGGCTATTCCTTAAGATGGAAGAGAGCTTAGTTATCAAGTGTATTTTTGTTCCAAAAATTATATGCTCAACTGTAATATAATTTCAGCAGAACATTATCCATCCAAGCCTCAGTTCTTTTTGAAATCCAAAGAATCTTCAGGTCAAGAACTTAGAAGAATTAATATTTTATAATTTATGTTTTCTATTAACTTATTCACTTGTGTGTTTTGTTCTTTTTTTCTTTCTTTTTCCCTTAGTCTCCCCCCTCCCAATTAAAGCAAGAGAAGTTTTTCAGGTAATGTCATTCTAAATTATAAGATCTGCTTAATTGTTCAGTTATAGCAAAAATAATTGTTGCTATGAATCTTTCTTGGTAAACTTCCCTTCTTGCTAAACTTTTGCTATGCCATTTGTTTCCTACAATCTACATATCTGGAGAACGTTCTTCACCAAGAGGGTGGTCACACGCTGGAACTGACTCCCAAGAACCGTGGTCACAGCACCAAGCCTGATAGAACTCAAGAAGCATTTGGACAATGCTTGCAGAGATATTGTCTGATTTTGGGGTGATTCTGTGTGGAGGAAGGAGTTGGACTTGATGATCCTTGTCGGTCCCTTCCAACTCAGGACATTCTATGATTCTGGGATTAAACAAATGATTAAAGTTGCATAGATTTAAACTGGGACAAATGGAGTGGTGTGGAAAAAAAATGTCCTTCTGATACATTAACTACCTTCTTGTCTCATTTGAAGACTAAGAGTCCTGCTCTCCTTGATGTTACAGGTCAGTGATCCTTGAGGAAAAATTACTGTAGCTGTCTGGCGTAGCAACCTATCTCCATTGATTAGACAATGGTCATGCTCACAGACTCATCTCCTCCCTGTTGCATAAGGGCTCAGATGCTTTAAAAATCATTCTACTAATGTAAATAGAAACTTTGCATGTAGTGGCACTGCATTAACTGTTTTGATGTATATCTGCTGTGAAACAGGAAATAATCTGCATCAGGTAGCCCAAAATTCTAAAATTTCACCTTAGTGAAAATATTAGGTAAAACTGAAATTCACACTAACAGTTTGCAGAAGTTACTTAAGAAAAGCATTTGTTTTCACAACTGTAAAACTGAAATGCTGAAGAAATAACATTTTTTAAAATTTTCTGCAGTGGTAAGGAATTGAAGTCATGCCAAATACATTTCCAGGGAATAATCATGACCTATTCTCTAATATGAAGATTTTTGTATATTATTTTAACAGTACTCTATTTCAAATTGAATATATAGTTCAGAGTACTTGAATCATGAATGTCAAGGTAGAACAAAACTTTACTCATTCATACTTCAAAAAAAAAAAAAAAGAAAAACAGAGATTCCAGTAAATACTGGTACTAGTTAGTTCTAAATGATATGATATTATGTTCATACTGTGAGGAAGCTTAAAACGAAACAAACATTTGATTTAAAATAATTCTTTTAATGTAAGTATGTATCTTCAATTTAATAAACAAGTCTAAAATTGTCTTTATTTACTTTGCTCACAAACTTATCTGGTTTACATTTTCATATATTTTTTCCCAAACCTGGATACAATGCAAATGGTGTAAAGATGGCATGTGAGCCTACAATGGAGAGGGCTTCCTAGCAGTCCATAATCAGGTTAATTGGAAAACAGCACTGATGACTTCTGGGAAAACTTGTACACTGTCCTTTACGTGATTAAGTCGACATTAGTATTCAATGATTGTTGAGAACGTTAAGTGAGAAAATATATTTTTTTTCAGATACTGAAGAATATCAACACAAAAGTGCATAAATATTCACTGAGACTGAAGTTTTGTTTGTTTGATTGGTTGTTTTTTTAATCACAATGTCTTTACTACACAGAGTAGAAGTTTCGATATTCTCCATGCATATCAGCTTTACCTTCTCTACAGGACTTTGAGAAAAGACAGCCTACAATGAGTTTTTCCAACATGCTTGCACTTAATTTGCTAATAATTTGTTTATTAGTCTTGTGAAGATGGCTTCTTTCTATATTGCCATGCATTATATATATTCTGAACACAACAGCATTTTACAAAAGAATGGTAACAGCATGAATTCAGATATGACTTACAAAAAGAAACAAAGGATCCTTCATTGACTATTTTTATGGAATCTTACTTAGATGTACAACTCTTTTCTGACAGCTTCTTGTCTAGATAACCTTTTTTCTTTTTTGGACGGGGGACTGTGATACAATGGGACAAATGTAAAATAAGTAACAATACTTTGATGCATTTTCTGAAATGTCATTTCTACTAACATATCTTATTTTTCTATTAACTATACTTCTCTGATGCACTCAAATACACAGTTTAGTAAGAAAATTTCAATTTATGATTTAATGATTGACAATATTTTAGAACATTTACATTGTCCTTTTCAATCATCTCATAAAACTTCATAAAGCTTTGAGTTATAGATTTCTTGTTACTGTTGAGATGGTAACAGACATGCTGTAAGTCTTCTGCTTTTAAGAAATTGAAGTAAGTAGAAATATAGGCTATGCTCTAAAATTACTGAAATTTGTCCAGAAACCTTATTGAATTTTGCAATACAGTATTTTTAAATTAAACAATATATCCTCCATCTTTCTGTCAAATTAGAAACTTTTATATAGCTTTTAGGGGAAATAAAACTAACCACGTTAATATAATTTATTTCTGAAATCAGAATATGAAGTTAGATATTTAACAGGTAATGTATAATAGTGAAGGAAAGGCTTCTTTATTTGCACTGATTTGCCTTGTTTTTGTTGTTTTTAATTTTATTTATGAGTAAATAATTTTTGTCAGTTTGTGAGTTAGTCATCATTAAGAGTGTTATGCAAAAAAACTTCAGTGCCTGCAAAATCATATCTTTTCAATATTGAGGTTATGTCACAAAAAAGGTTAACAGTAGTGAAAGGAACAGAAGTATTGTTGAGTCACTGAAGTTGTCTTTTCCTATTTGGTCAGCCTGTACTCTCAGATATCAATAGACTTTCTATGTTCTTCCATAGTTTCAAAAAGTTTGAGGAGTTAAGACTTCTAAGCATTACATTCCCTCCTACTTAACTACTCCAAGATCTTGTAATCTGATTCTCCTCTACAGTGATGTTTCCTAACACTGACTCATATGAAAGTGTCACTAGTGCACTCCTAAAGACTATTATTCATAACAGAAACATGAATAAAAATACTAAGTGAAATCCTAGAACTCTAGTAGTATTGAGAAACTGTCTTCTCTCACTGGCTCTTCGTCTGCCTTAAAGATGTTTTATTGACACCTGTGCATTCCATTTAAACTGGTTATTTCCTAAGTGACATTGTATATGACATCTGATGTTCAGATGGAACCTCCTGTGTTTCAATTTGTGCCCACTGCCTCTTGTCCTGGGCTCCACTGAAAAAAAGCCTGTCTCCATCCTCTTTGTACTTTCCCTTCAGGTACTATCAGACATTGATAAGATCCCATCAAGCCTCCTCTTCTCCAGGCTGAGCAGTCCCAGCTCTCTCAGACTCTCATAATAGCAGAGGTGCTACGGTTCCTTCATCATCATGGTGGCCCCCAATTAGTCTCCTTCCAGTTTGTCCATGTTTATCTTGGCTGTGGGGAGCCCAGAGCTGGACACAGTACTTAACCAACGGCCTCACCAGTGCTGAGAGAGAAGACCACCTCTCTTGATCTGCTGGTGATACTTTGCGTAATGCAACCAAGAATAATACCATTAGCTTTCTTAGCAAGGGCACATTGCTGACTCATGTTCAACTTGGTATCCACCAGGACTCCTAGCTGCTTTTCCTGCAGAGCTGCTTTCCAGCTGGGTGGCCCCCAGCATGTCCTGGTGCCTGAGCTCATTCCTCCTCAGGTGCAAGACTCTACACTTCTTATTATTGAACTTCATGACATTTTTGTCCTTTTCTATATGTTTTGGTGGCTAGTAATTCTGGTATTCTAGAAGAAAAAGGCCATGGTACTTGTCCAGATTATTTACGGTCTTTTTAAATACAAGTAATGCAATTACTATTACACCAGTTATGATTTTATAATCTTATTAACAATCCTTACTACAAGACTGAGATTGCCTGTGCCAGTTTTCAAGGTTCTTGAACAATAACCATCCAATCCCTGTAGCTTGATAGCATTAATGTCTGAGGGTTGCTTCCATACCGGATACAGTAATTCAGATTTACATACCTTTGTTCCTATTATCCATCATGCCTGTCTTGAAACTTAAAATCATTTTCCTGATTAAAAATTAAAAAAATAGAAAGATATTCCTCTATTTCCTGTTATCCCCAAACCAACTATATGGCACAAATCTATCTTCTTCTTCTCTTTCTTTGCTTTTACAGTTTATGCAACTTTTATTTGTTTTCTGTTGATTCACTGAGTATTTGATAAAAAAAACTCGTCATATATATATATGTCCTTGCAGCAGACTACCCCCAGGATATACATATATAGTGTCATACTAGCCAATCCTTACTGTTGTTAAAAACTTGTTTATTATTGTTTTTCTCAACACGACACAGGTTTAAATCATAATGGGATGTTTAAGTCAAAATATTATAATTCCTGGTACTTTTTTTTTTTTTGATAAAATTGAGATGTTTGTATCCAAACCCAAGCATTCTTGGAAGACTCCCTTCTACCAATCACCCCAAACAACTGTTGTAGCTATGCAGTGCCTTCCTTTTTCTTTCCAGTATTAATATCTTTTCCTGTGTTCATGGAACTGTAATCCCTCTTCCCCCGTCCATGAAAGTCTAGATCTGATAGAGTGAATTTCTGCAAACTGACAACAAAGTTATTATCCAATTGCCTTTAACAGATGCTTTAAGAATCAGACCACAACTCCCCCAGAGTCTGTAGAAAGCACATGTACAATGTACATGAGCCAGCTGTACAATGCCATTCTCCTACATATACAAGTAAATTTTTATGAATGATATTTTATTGTTTAGTAGGACAGGAATTATCATCATAATTACTTTTTGTACACAAATACATCATATGCCAGGTGTACATAAAAGTGCTTGTGTAATTGCATACTCCTGTACAATGATTTCTAGCAATAAGGAAGTAACAAGTAATATTCTAACAAAAACAGATATATTTGTAACTTGGATTTGAGTACAAGAACTAAAGTCTTGCAACTACTGCCTGTCACATAAGTAAAAAGTGGTAAGAATCAACCCCTCATCTTACTTTCTTTTCTCAGAATTTAAGATAACCACGTGATTTATATTGCAGAGACCCAAATGAAAACTAATTCAGATAGAAGTTATGTCTCCCAGGTGCAGATGGTAGGAGAAAACTAGACATTTTATATGATTAGCAGATTCCCACTGTCCCAGGGATAGCATACAGGATACAGATGTTGCTGTAATGTATACTGATGGATGAAGATTTTGTTTACACAAATTTAGCTGGAATGCATATGGACAAATACTCAGTTGCAAGTATATAGCATTTTATAGCAACATAAACTAAAGATGCTTCGTGTAACTAAGAAACAAAAAAAAGATAAGATCTCTCATCTCAAATAGTTTAAATGTCTTTATCTCAAATGGTCCTAAGTTAAATAGAAAACTGGGAAATTGTTATTCACTACATAAAGAAGTGGACTTTTGGTTCTTTACAAAAGCAAAATAATAAGCTGATTATAAAGTACTTAATGAGATTTATTAATTGAATATGGGCCAATATTCCCTGTAATACAAAGCCATTCTTGGTTTCTTTTTCATTTATTATATAGAGAACGACAATGAAGAGTCAGCATGTGACAATCTAAGTAGTAAACCTCTCTGGTTTGCAGGTTTGCAGATTGAAGTTCAAATTTCTATGAGTTTATAGCAGCAGAAGCCACACTGAGAAGCCTCACTGACTAACTCCTCAAATGTATATAATGCAAGAAATGGAAGCCTTCCCCCACAACATATCTTAAGACTATGACAAATGCAATGCTTTGGAACTGGAGAATCAGCTTTTATGAACCACACAGAAAACAGAAAAACACTTTTTTTTTTTTTTCTATATGCCCACTATCTTTTATAGAAAAGACTCCTAAATATCTCTGGGAACAGCTGGAAGGTGTTGCACTACATTTTATACTTATGTGCTAAATATTAGGTATATTCATGGGGTATGAGAACATACTTTCCAGGACTACTAAAATATTCCTGCAAACATAAGCCACCTCTATGACATTAAAAATAATAATAATAAAATAAAATAAAAATTAAATGTTTTCTGGTATTTGATTATTGAAAACAGGTATACAACTGGTGTAAAGGCAGGAACCTAAAAGTCCAGCTCAAGATGAGGACTCTAATTGCTATCTACCAACACTTGGGAAACCAGAGTAACTGTCATGACTTTACTTGGCCTTATTGTGTTTTGCCAACATAACCTGTGCTGAACACAAGCTTCAAAGCATTGTGGAAAGCCAAAGCAGCATTATTTGAAGCAGAAAACACTTATTTGGCATATTACGCCTGGGCCATGGTGACTGCATTGCCCTGACTGTTTATCAAAAACTGCATATTAAAACAGACTAATTACAATGCCTCAGTACTAAATACCACGTGCAATGTAGACAAAATTTAAGAGAGCTTGATTGGACCAGACTATTGTGGAGGTCTTTTACAACCTTAATGATTCTATGATTCAAGAAAACAGATAAATTTGAAATGGTTATTTTTCCCTACATGGTCATTTTTGAGATTTCTTCTTTTAACTAATTGAAGCTACTTGAATATTATGATTCCTCAATAGTCTAAGTATCCACTATTCCTCTAAAAAAGTTTTAAAAGTTCTGACTCATGTCCACCTTTGTATGTGATTCTTCAGAGATGATGAATATGGGATAAATTAGCTAATGAGAAGGAGAAAGAGAACATGCTTTGAAAGCATGTTTTGCTGATGTTTCTTATTTTCAAAATTGTGCACATAATTTGTGATAATTAAATGAAAAAAAATTATCTGTTTATATACTCCTTTGGTGAACACAGATAACAGGTGACAGAAATATCTCACTACTTCCTACAGAATGATACTAACGCTATAAATGTAATTTCTTATTGCCCTAATGATTTGCATTTTTAAAATATCGAAATGTCACTCTACACCCAAGATACCTATGTATATATAAATACATATGATCAGTAATTGGTAGATAGCTTATTGTGGAAATGATCTTTAGCACTTTAAATGTACTACAACAGTTTAATAAAAGTGATGTATAATTTCCCATTGCAATGCTAAGCTAAAAATGGAAATCTAATGAATGACTTCTACCCAATATAGTATTTTAGGTTGCACAGCAAATATACTTGTTATCAAAATGCAATAATAATTCATTACAAGTAAAGCATGATATCAGCATTTGATCACTTTATATCTTATCACAATGACACTTTAAACTTATTCCAGTAACAGACTAAATAGAAAATTGTTGCCAGGCCATTTACTACTACCTATTGTATCCCAGGTGAAACCAGGACACTCATTCTCTAGAAAATAGTATTTTGAGGAAAGAGTGCATGAATTTACTGGTAGCAAAGTGTTTCATCTTGTATTTGACAGAGGTTGTTCAACAACTTTTTGTATTATTTTACAGATCTTCATTATCATGAACACAGTTCTAAGACTTAAAAGAAGGCACAGAAAATTTCTCATCTTTTATACTGCAAAATTTCTTATCTATTGTATTGCAAAAAGTTTCGAAACCACTGTTCTAAATGTTTGCATTTAAATCAATATTTAAACTTTAAAGGTAAAACTTAACTAAACAACATCTTTAGATGTTTCATCATTTGAAAGAATAATTTTCCAATATTTAAAAAAAAAAATTAACATAAGATCTAATGTTGTTAACACAAGATGTATATTAACACAAGACCTAATATTCCAAGGGAAAAATTCAAGGGTAAACCAAGATTTTTCAAAACTAGGAGCATAAAAGTATTGCCTAAATTAAGATTTGAATGTCTGAATTCATTTTCTAGAGATTTGGGTTCACAGCACTTACACTGAATGAATAGGAATTTGGAAAGCTCAACATCTGAAAAATCAGCCTGAGTTTCTGACACTTCCTTCCTATCACATATAGTCTCTTTCTTTCTTTTGCTCTCTCCATCACATCTACCTTTAGTATTGCTATTTCCTTTTGCTTACGAGAGATCACTCATGAATTAAAGGAGGAAAACAAAACAATGGTATGAACAAACCAACATTGTTGTTTTCCATATTCTGTATAACTATTCATATTAGTGGCACACTGGAAAGCATTTTGTTTGTTTGTTTGCTTTCATTGTTCAAATTAGGACAAAGCCAGATTAAATTATTAATTAATTCACAGAAATCATACCCAACAAAAAAATTGCCAGTTACTACTTAAAGGAGGAGGTAAGTGTTCTAGATTGCAAGTATGAGTAATGGCCCATCTGGGCAGAAACCATGACATCTGTATGAAAGCAAGAAGTGCCCAAACCAATTGCTCTTAGCGTAGCCTTTAGAAGACTATATTCAGTAATGGATATGAAACTCCCAGTTCCATTATTTGAGCATGAAGTAGCTCTTTGTTCTCATTCCTTAGAGAGCTAATAACTGAACCTGGTTTTATTTTATTTCTCATGTGTAACAATATTTAAAAAGAAACCTTGGAAACATTTGTAGATATATGAGCAATAAAGCTCAAATAAAAAAATCAAATACATTTTTACAATAACTACTATAGCAATAACTGTTTACAAAAACTATTTATGCATTTATAGCATAAATAAATAGCATAAAGTTCACATTTCTTCATAGCTGGCAAGAAGGAATATTAGATTCATTAGTTAAAGAAGAAAAATTCTAAACTGAGAGAAGGTGCACTGCAATAAGACATTCAAAAAATTGTTACATGAAAAAGTGTTTTTCCTTCAATATCAGCAGACCCAAATGGAAATTTTTACATTAAATCAAGTAACTTGAAATCTCAGCATATAATTTTTCTGTAACTAATTCAGAATGTTTCACATGTTGACTTGCACCCACTAGTGCAGCTTATCTTGACAAAATCAAAGCATGTTATGGATAATTTTACATAAATTTATTTAAAGACAGAAATTGAAGTGCATTGAAGCATCTTGGCGTAATGCTTCTGCTGGTTGAACTATTCTTACGCTTTCTGCTCTGGGATGTTTCAGGACTTTTGAATATTTTCTGAACCTTTTAGTTACAGCTTTTGCTATAACAGTATACAGTTTTTCATTCTGTTTTTATATATTTTTCCATGTAATGTCTCAACATTATATTGATGCTTTCTACACATAAAGAAATATTATACTTAATAATGAACCAGAAATAAAATAAAGGCATGCACTTCTAGACAATTTCTTTCGGATCAATTGAATCACTGTTTTAAGTCTGATAGGTCGTCAAGGTTGTAGATTGAAGAGCAGCACAATGGTGGAAAGCTCTTACAAGTGGTAAGTAAGAATGTACTTAAAATGTCTGGCTGTAGACAATAACCACAGAGTCATATGAATGGTGGAATTAACCATAATTCCCATTAACAGTCTCATCAAAAGTACAGGCAGCGTATTGCATGGGTTTGGTGCCTTCAGATCATGATGTAAGGCCTGACATTCATTCTAACACTGACATTTTATGCATAGCTAAGTCAAAGAAAATGACCCTTATCATGTAGTTAGAGCTTACTCAAATCTTGCATTTGAGCATGGCAAACTAAAAACTTCAAGCTGCTGTAAATACAGTGTGCTTTAAACACTGATGTTTTAGCTGTGATATCAGTGGCATTATTGAAACAACATAGTATCAAACCCCATCTAAAAAACAATCATTATCATGAAAATATTCATTATAAAATATAACAAAATATTTGTACAAATTTCTAAAGATGTAAAAAAGTCTTTCACAGAGTATGAGGGATATACTTAAGCATGGCCTAGGTATATGATATGCCCTTACCCACTCATGTGCAGTTTAGGTGAACATACAGCTGAGTAAGATGATGAAGACTCCAGATTTACATTCATTTTACTACAAAAAACAAATGTTCTTCCATAGGATTTTTTACAATTTTCAGTGTTCTTAAAAAGCAATTTTTTCATACTATTCCATTTAATTCTGGTATGAATTCAGAAAATGCAATTACAGATTTCGGGGACAGAATTAATTGCTTCTCACAACAGAACAATCCCCAACACCACCACTAAATACCTGCATTTTTGCAGATTCTTAAAGGTGCCATTCCAGAAAATGAGCTCTTTATTTTTAAGTTTTAGGTGTCTTTATATGATAATTATTTTACAAATGAATAACATAATAATATAGGGATCCCAAGGCAAAACTTGAAAAACACATATTAAGCATCTACTGCTTATTTCAAAATTCATTGTCAAACTGCTAAATATTGTGTCAAAAGTTGTGTAATATTCAGGATCTCCAACAAATTTATAAGCACACACATGCAGAAACAGCTGGAGATACTGCAGCACAAACAACATTCACTACTGTTGCTGGAGAGTCTGAAAATCAGCTGACAATCATTCAAGAGAAAGCTGTTAAAAAACTGACAACATTATTCCAAAAAAAAAAAAATCAATTATCTGAAACAGTCACTATTTATAAAACGTTATAAACACCTGAACTATTAAAAGTAGGATCCCTTATCCATGGTACTGTAAAGGTTCTGGAACAAAAAAGTATGCAATAATTCACTGTGTGGATACAGCTTGTATCATATTTGGCAAAATGGAAAATATAAATTGTCTGTCTTTCTTTTGCAGGAAAAATATTATTCTTGGGAAGATCAGACAGTTATGGATGGTTTTGTTTGTTTTTTGTTTGTTTGTTTTTTTAATGTACAGACAAAAGCAGTACTTCACTGATCAAGGTTTGTACTGAGCTGAAGGTCAGACTGCTAGTATTGCTGCAGGCCCATGCATCTGAATTAATAATTGCCTTTCAGGTACTGGCTAACTATGGAATCATTTCAATGCCGAGCTTTGGAATTCATTCACCTAACACAATAAAATGTGATTGTTTTTGTTTGTTTGTTTGTTTGTTTGTTTGTTTTGTTTTGGAGGGAAGGAGAGATCTAACAGAGTTTAAATGACAGAAAGCTCATTTCACACTACAGTAATTTAGAATCATAGAATCGTTAAGGTTGGGAAAGACCTCCAAGATCATCTGGTCCAGCCATTCCCCTACCACCAACGTCGCCCACTAAACCATGTCCCTAAGCACCACATACAAACTTTCCTTAAACACCCCCAGGAACGGTGACTCCATCATTTCCCTGGCCAACCCGTTCCAGTGCATGACTGCTCCTTCTGAGAAGAAATGTCTACTAATTTTCAACTTAAACCTCCCTGGCACAACTTGAGGCCATTCCCTCTTGTCCTATTGCTAGTTATCTGCGAAAAGAGGCTGACCCCCAGCTCCCCACAACTTCCTTTCAGGAGGCTCCCCTGAGCCTCCTCTTCTCCAGACTAAACAACCCCAGTTCCCTCAGCCGCTCCTCACAGGACTTGTGTTCCAGGCCCTTGACCAGTTTCATAGCCCTTCTCTGGACATGCTCCAGGGCCTTGATGTCCTTCTTGTAATGATGGGCCCCAAACTGAACACAGTACTCGAGGTTAGGCCTCACCAGAGCAGAGTACAGGGTGACGATCACCTCCCTGGTCCTGCTGGCTACACTATTCCTGATACAAGCCAGGATGCCATTGGCCGCCTTGGTCACCCGGGCACACTGTTTGCTCATGTTCAGGTGAACATGAGCAAATCAAGCAACACCCCCAGATCCTTTTCCTGTGCACATCTTTCCAGCCACTTTGCCCCAAGACTTCATGATGAAAAGGAATTCTTTAAAAATTAAACACAAAACATTTGAGACACAGAAGGCCTTAAAGGAACATAAGAACATACCTATCTCTCCTGCACATTCTCTACATGTTTATTCATAATGCTGGAGGATGTTTCTGGATTCTAGGCATCTGACTGAGCAATTTGTTTCAAAATAGTCCCTTTATATATCTTGCTAACATTATACAGGGATGGAGTATTGTCACAGTTTTCTCTGACAGCTTACAAAGCATATACATATCAAGTATGTTACCGCTGTGTAGTTTATTTCAGCCTTTCCACAGTTAATATTCAATAATTATCCTAATAACTATCCAAAAATATCTTTCATGAGCAGGGTGTGATTTTGCCCAACACAGTCTGCACAAAGATTTGGTGCAGGACTTTCTTAATATATGCTGTTTAGTTTGGGTAATGAGTTCAAGACAAAGCAAGAAAACAAACCTGAAGAACAATCTGAATATCTGTTACAAAGGTTTACCAATAAGGGCTATTTGAGCAAAAATACCCTACTAGTTTCAAATATAAATCCCATCCTATTCGTTTCTTTGTTTAGTCAGTGAGCTGCTGTGAAGATAGTCTCCAGACTCCCAGTTCATTCTTCCTTGAAACATCTGTGGTATTGTACTTTCTTCATTCACTGGTATTGAGAATTAGACAATCTGCTTTTGGTTGCACTTTCACCTTGAACAAAGATACATCCCTACTTCTAATTCCTTTTTTGAATCATAGAATCATGAAATATCCTGAGTTGGAAGGGACCTATAAGGACCATATGACTAAGAGCATAGTCCAAACGCTTCTTAAATTCTGACAGGTGTGGTGCCGTGACTACGTCCCTGGGGAGCCTGTTCCCATGTGCAACCACCATCTCAGTGAAGAACCTTTTCTTGATATCCAACCTGAACCTCTCTTGTTGCAGCTTGACTTCATTCTCTCAAGTCCTATCGCTGGTCACCAGAGAGTAGAGATTGGAGCCTGCCCCTCTGCTCCTCCTTGGACCTTCAAGTCCAACTCCTACCTCCAAATAGAACCACCCAAAAATCAAATCTGATGTCTGAGAGCTTTGTCCAAACGCGTCTTGAACTCCAACAGGCTAGGTTCCATGACTACTGCACTGGGGAGCCTGTTCCAGTCCCCAGCCATGCTCTCACTGAAGAAAAATTTCCTAACATTCAGCTGGGACCTGCTCTCTCACAGCCTCATGCTGTTCCCTCAGGTCCTATCACTGGTAATCAGAGAGTAGACATAAGCACCTACCTCTCTGCTCTCCTCGTGAGGAAGATTCAGATTAAATTTGAAAAAGAAGCATAGCAATGTGTGATTGTATATACATTAATTAATACTAATTTCAATTTAGTAATCAAATCACCTCTCTAACTCAGGATAGTTCTCATGTGAAGATATACAGTATTGTGTTACTTCAGAATTTTTTTTTTTTTCAAACACCAGGAAGTTTTAAGACTAGAACTCGAGGTTGTCAACTTAGTGTTTCTTATGTAAGTTGAAACTATTTTTTCAATTTGCTATTGTATTTATTAATTTTTATTAATTTTTATTATCTCTAATATCACAAGTCACTAAATACATTCCCTTTACCTATCATTTCAGGATTTATTCTTCAAACCAAATTCCTAACTTTCCTTTTATCGCAATCAAGCTGGAAAGAAATCTGACAATGTATCATAAAATAGCCCTCCAAGACAGATGAGTCCAAACTACTACATACATGAATAGAAATCGAATATCAATGGCATTTATTTTAAACTGAAGTTGCCGTGAAACACATATTTGTAAGGATCATATAATTAAAGCCGTTGTCAAGAAAGCTTGTTACATGGTCAATTAACAAAGGTGAAAAGCAAATATAGACGAAAGGCATATGAGAGGTTCATCATGTAATTATATATTTGCAGGAATTATTCTCCAAATACTTCTGATTTGTAGAAGTAGATCACAGAATCACAGAATGTTTGAAGTTGGCAGGGACCTCTGGAGGTCATATGGTCCAAACCCCCTGCTCAGGCAGGGACAATCAGAGCAGGATGCCAAGGACCATGCCCACACAACTTTTGAAGATCTCCAAGGAGGGAGGCTCTACAACCTCTCCGGACAATGTGTTCCAGTGCTTATTGCTCATATGCTTTGCTAACATCTCCCATAATTAATGAAATGAAATTTGCTACAAAACACTTCTAAGTCTGAGATAAGGCTTAACTAACTGCAGCTATTCTGTTTTTAAGCGTATAGACACTGACAGTCATACGGGACTTTTTAGGTGTGATATGACAAGGCCGATTTTTTATTATATACCTCTTTATAACTACTAATGGATGAAATCTGAGTCTCATTTAAGTTTTCACCTTACATAAGACATATGTCAGAACACTCATGACTTCACTGAGTTCAAAAATCGTATTTTTGAAAGTATTTCTTCAATTTTGTTTCAGTAAAAATGTCAATAATGTTAATTTATAATTAATTATAACAATGTATTAAAAAATAAAAACAAGAGAAAAATAGTTTGGGAATAGGTATGGTTGCTATTTTCTTGATAGTAAGAAGTGAGTGTATACAATAATACTTTAAAATTAAAAGCCCTGAAGATATTACTTTAAAGTAAACTACATTGGAATGTCTTTCCTATTAATATTAATTAAAAATATTAATAACTAAATTATTTAAGAAAAGTAAATAATGGTTTCTTTAAACTGACTTTGAAATACACTCTAAAATGGAATACATCAGCTTCAGTGAGATGTACAGAAACCAGCAACTCACCAACAATGATGCATCATTTTTCAACATTTGCTGGACTATCAAATAAAAACAGGATGGACTAAACATATATTTGGAAGTGCAAAGTCTGCTTACTCCAGCATAGTCCAGACTGAAACACTTAAGAAATATTGATGAAAGCAATATGAAATGTGCTTTTTCATCGAGATAACCCAAATATATGAATTTTTAATATAGGGGCATTTAACTAATATAGAATAAGGAGGCTGACTTTTTTTTCAGTTGTCCTCAGTTACATAAAATAACATCATTCCTTTTCAGTAACTGTGACCAGTACCAAGTCAGTTTTCAGACAAGATTCTAAGTTCCAAGAACCAAATAACTTCAAACTAAAAGATTCAGATCGTAAAGTTATGTAATTCCACAGACTATGCACTCCCCACACTCACAGTCACTTTTGATTAGAACACATAAAGAAGGAAGACTGACTTCTTTAACTACAGCTAGTGTTTCTACCTGCAAATCAACCAGTCTCAGTACTAGCTATGTCCACACTGTGGAAGAAAAGGTATCCTAGGAGCTGCCAGGCATCGTAGACACAAGCTTTTCTTGGCTCTTCAGATCGTGCCAACTAGCTCTCCCCAAGCTAAAACCAGGAGAGGGTACGTAAAGTAGTTCACTCTAAAGATCACTCCTAGCAGGTGATACAGGTCAGACAGCGTCAAGCTTGTTTCCCGTTGACCTAAAGACTCCTCCAGCGCCACCCATTAAGTTTTGATCCCTAAAATTACTGAACAACCTCATGACACATTCCAAGTCATGGAACATAAAAACAGTGCAGTGGGCTGCATTACAGACTATGTTATTACGTATTATTAAAACACTTACAACTAGATAAACATATTAAAAACAAACAAACAAACAAAACAAAACAACAACAACAACAACAACAACAACAAAAGTAATTATCTTACTGTCTTAAAGCAGTATCATATAGGGCCCAGAGGGATTTCAGAGACAGGTGCCATGCAATGAGAATGCATGCCATCTGGTCTAAAGTCATGAGCAACTTGGGTTACTCTGCATCATTTAGTTTATGGGTTAAGCAACACACTCAGGAACTGAACCATTTTGTAGAATAGATGGATGACTTCTTCAGCCTTCATGAAAATTCATGCTGTGAGGACACTCTGAGCAGAAAACTTTGAAATGGACTAATTCCTATATTCAAAACACACCCACAAAATTAAACAGGACTTGATATCTTAGGATAAAGGAAAGGCTAACAGACATGGCAAGTCTAACTCTTCTAATTTTGTTGAACAGATTTAAATAGGTAATTTAAATCTCCAAATTTAATTATGATTTAACTTAGCAAGCGGAGATAATGTTTTAAATAATTGATTTAAATCTTGCTTTGCATTTATAGTTTTGTTTTGTTTTGTTTTGTTGTTTTCCCTAAATAAAGGATGATTTCCTTATGGGGTCATTAACCATTGAATTTCATGCTTATTTTTACTAAACAAGATACACTATACCTACATATATTTTAAGTATCTACATAGTTCACTATACATGAAATATGTTTTTTAGCTTTTAAACTATTTTGTAATGTTTAAATATTAAATGCCACCTTTTTCAAATTTGATGATGACATCTTTTATTTAAGGTTTCTTGTAAACTGCACTTCAAAGTATGAAGTATTTGAAAGTATTTGAAAGTGTATTGAAAGTATTTGAAGTGTATGATATCAGAGTTGTTATTAATAGGAAAAAAAGATACAATGCTATATGTATATAATAAAAAATAGTGTTGGTTATGGATTTCAATGGGCATTCAAATGATTGAAACTACAGAGAAAGACTAATGTTTATTGTCCCAACCAAGAGCCTTTTTTTTTTTTTGACTGATTACAAAAAGGAAGCTAGTAGCTGGCAAAGCAGGAAAACTAATCAGCCTTTCTATTTCAATATCAAGAAGAGAAATCTGATTTATTTTATTATATTTTATTTTATCTTCGGCTGTAAAAAGGGAGTTACTGCATCTTAGAGCCAGTTTAACATTTCAGCATGTTTGTTTTAAGTGCCCTGTCCGGAATTAGATTAACAGTTTAAGTTTTTGTAAAACTTTGATGGCAAATATGTACAATGGTCTACCTGGAAAAGACAGAGTGAAAAAAAAAAAGCCCCCCCCCCCCCCCCAAAAAAAAAGCTTTCATTGTCCTACAATTCACCCCTGAAGTTATATTCATGAAATAGAATGTGAGAAACCCATTCATCTGCTATAGTCTTCACAAACAGAAGTCTAATTAACACAAATATGTCAGGTATAAAGTAAACTAAAAACTCTGAAACCTCATCCAACATCTTAGATTAGACTGCATAAGAATAGATACAACAACAGATACTTCAAGCAAAGCCAAAAATATCTGATGTTATCTTCAACTACAAATAGTTGGAATGCTACTTTTAAACTTTAAAACATTCATTCAATAATTTACTCTGTCTGGAAGGTTTTCTTTTCATAAATTTATAATTTGGAGGGATGTGTCTTTCTTTTAAATGAACTCTCTATATACTTACCCAGAATCAGAATTAATGTTTTACTCTTGAAGTTAAGAATATATATGGAATTTAGTGAATGTTCTCAATGTTTGGCCACACCTGGCCATATTATTATTATTATTGGAAGTAAGCTAAAAACATTATTCCTAATATTTTGCATTAATTTCACAGTGGATCTAAAAAGTAGATGAGACATACATAAATAAAGATGAGACATACATAAATCAAATAGCCAGTTAAAGTATTAACTTATTTAAACACAGTACTTAAATAAACTATGAGATTCAACTAAGCTGAAGCCATGAAGTACAAAACTATTAACATATAATATATTCCTCTATTATATAACAATATATAATTGCTTGTTATATATAAGTATATATGGTATATGCCTCCGGAACTGTGATGACTACATTTTAGAGCACATAGATACAAAATGATTTCTAGTCATTTATTAACTTCTTCCTTATCGTAATACTTCTGTAAACTACTAATAAATGTTAATTAGTACCAGTAACATTTACTTCTTTAATCAAATATTTCTTTACCAAAGAGGTCTAATTCAATACAATAATATACTTTATGGACCCAACCATGTCTTTGTGAATAACTTTAAGCAGTTATGATACAACTAGTTTTTAATACTATTTTTTAAGTCCTAGTTCAAGAGATTTCATTTGAAATTTTACCAACATTTTTAGAACTGATATAATAACTCCTTTGGGGAAAATCTAATGTTCATGACAAAACTTGATAACTCATTTTACAAATTCATCTTTGGAAAAACTTTTATCCTGTCCTTGTTTAAAAAAAATCTTATCTCTTTCTAGTCAAGATACAGATTTTAATAAACTGATCCTTTTATATTTATTAGTTTCACATTTTTACTGTACTCAGGAAAAATTAAAGTAACTACTTTCTTCTAAGTTGCAACTCACTATGCAACCATTAGATTATAATTTTCAGCAGCACTGTCTCAAGCTTTTGGAATGGTCATTCAGAAAAGCCCTGTATTGTTAAAGATCTGCCAAGCAATCCTGTTTAGTTAAGAGTTTTCACAATATTTTACAAGTCCTTAAGCAGACTCTGAAACACATTATTTGTAATAATAATAACAAACATATATACATACAATATTAACCTGTACAAAGCTAGATGGTTCATTTTTTTCAAGATTTAGCATGTCAGGCTATACAATCTGCAAAGAGAATGGAAAGGAGGGAAGGAGGAAAGGAGGAAAGGAAAAGAGAGAGAGAGAGAGAGAGAAAGAGAGAAAGAGAGAGAGAGAAAGAGAAAGAGAGAGAGAAACAAAAAGAAAGAAAGAAAGAAAAAAGAAAGAAAGAAAGAAAGAAAGAAAGAAAGAAAGAAAGAAAGAAAGAAAGAAAGAAAGAAAGAAAGAAAAAGAAAAGAAAGAAAAAGAATCAAAGATCAGAGATATAATTTAGCAAGAAATGTACAACTTCACATCTGTTTCCAAGAAACTATAGCTAGATTCTTCCTGAATTCCTGTAGTTGTTTTAAAAGTAGCTGTTTAAAATATATATATATGCTTTGGCTTCCTAAGCTTTTCATTTTTTGTTGCTGCTTAGTCGGAATTGCAGCAGCTTTACTAAAAAAAAATAAAAAAAATAAAAAAAATAAAGAGAAAAATAAGAGCCAAAAGTGGAAAGAAAGTGTTTCTAATAAAGTTGTTTCTTCAACTTTTTCCAGTTCAACAGAGGATGGAACAGTAAAGAAGCAAGATTTTTCAAAGGCTGTGTTTTTTGCTTTATTTCCCATGACATGAAAAGTATATTATAATCTGCAATGAAGTATTTCTTGCAATTTCAGTTTTTCTTGGCATTGTATCAATTTACCACAATGTTAATATCATGTTGCTAATGCCTGAACAAGACTATTGGTGTTTCATCAGACTTGTAAAGTGAGATTCTTTTAAGAATGATTTCTTTGTATGTTATTTCATAAATCAGCCTGTTTCAGATCTAAACTTGGGGATGAAATGAACACAGTTGAAATATCTAATTACATTAGAAATCCTGTCTTCTGTATTGGCCACCAGATACCTTTTTTTCAATCCAAAACTGTGATAGTGTTGCAAAAATTCTGTGAACAAATCTGTCTTCCTGATATCTTTTAAAGTCTAACAAATGAGGGAAAAACTTGGGCCTGTTTCATGAGCTAAAATTTCATTGCATGAAGTTGTTGATTCTTAGAACTAATTAGAATAGCCTTTTTTTTTTTTTCCTAAGGTACACAACTTCCGACAGTAATAACTTATTTTCAGAAGGTTTAGGGTGTTTTTATGTAGTGCTAAATATATTTAATAGATATGTCAGCTGCTACCAGCTGTAAGTACAGTTGCAGTTACAGTTATAGATTTCACCTGCACTGAAGATCAATCTGCATTTCTGTTGCATTAAAATATTTCTTAAGAATTTCTTTTATATTAATGCCTAAAATCTTAACTCTAGGTGACATTTAGTGACATTATAAGAATATCCTCAATGTCTGAAATGACACTGCCATCATATTTTTTCACCCATTGACACCCCAAACTGAGTACTTCATTTGTTGGCAAAGTATTTTTTCAATGGTCAGATGACAGAGGAAATAATGATACTAAATAATGTTATTTAAATACTTTATTTAAAACATTTGGGTTCAGGGATTCTGTATCTGTATGTCTGTGGGCAAGTATTCATACATCATGATAGAAATGATAGTAACAAAACATACAAATTTCTGTAATTTCATAATTGACACTATCAATAAATAATATTGGATTTACAAAGGAAGGTGTATTTTATTTCCTCTCTGTTTGCAAAGAGTGATTTACAAACATTTTGGGTAAGTAAATAGCAAAAAAGACTGAAATTTAAAAAATGGAGATAAGATTGTATTGTTAGGATAGAAATAGAGAGGATACATAAAATGGAAAAAAATATAAAAACATTACAAAACTGGATCAGAAAACAAAAGGTTTTTGAACACAGACTTTTAAAGTACTAGCTTCCTGTAATATCTCCTCCCTCCACCCCTCCCACTCCCGCCTCAAAAAAAAAAAAAAAAAAATCAAGGGAAACTTGCCTCAAATGTGTTACATGAATTTAAAAACAGGTAAATCCTTCCGGATTAAAAGCTCTGCCTTCCATTAGCACCTCTAGTATTTTTCTGTCATTATTATTCTGCTACTTTTTTGTATAAGATTGTTTTATCCAGTGAAATTCTTCAATAAATCTTGACTGTGCTACCCCGCATGCTAACAAAACAAGTTCCAGAGTAAACTAAAAAAAAAGAAATAATTAAATACTGCATTACAACACATATATTCAAGAAGCAATAATTAAAGCTACCTGCCCAGGCATAAAGCTGACATTTATTAATTTTCCAGTGTTCTCACTCCTCAAATACATTTATTTATTTATTTATTTATTTATTTATTTATTTTAGTATCATAGCCTTTAATGAATATTCAGATGGTAAAAATATTTTAAAATTTATGCAACACATCCAGATGTCATTACAATGCACTTTGATCAAGATGATGTATTAAGAGCCTTGAAGAAGTATTCAAGGGGTCCATGATCTTCAACAGGTCTCATCTGCTCTGTTTGACCTTAGGACCTGAGAAGCCTGTACGTTATTCATATTATCTGTAACTTTTAATATATATATTTGGAAAATGTAGGCCTCATGTAGATCAAGGCATGGAATGTATTTATCCTGACCAAGAGACCACTGCCCATTTGAGAATCAGTGATCCCACATAACACTTAACCTGAGCACATCTTGGCCTTCAGTCTGGGTTGTGTTGCACAACCCCCTTGGCCACAGGTTAACCTCAGCCAACTCCAAGTAACATAGGCGCCATGCAGTACCTGCAGTTACACCACCTGTGTGGCCTTGCCTTTATCTAACAGTGCAGCAAGAAGTCCTTATGAGAACATCCTTTAGGAATAGAGCTGTTTTCCTGTAAATAAATTATATAATATCTTGAAGAACCAAAAGCATCTCTCCATGGATGGGGTCTGCTCTGGTCTATACAGGGTGCTCTGGGAAAATCCACTTGGGTTCCATTTGATGTTGCACAAACCTGCTCTGGTATTTGAAGAGACAAGATTTACTTGCTATCTCTATTCCTCTTCTTATTATGTCTTATTAAAGCATTTATTAGACCATTTGCTCTCAGGCCTGCCTTTCTTACTGAGACCCAGAAAGAACACTGCACCTTCTCTCCCTCTTCTTATCCCCCCCAGAGAAGAACACATGGAGACACTGTACTTTACAAAATTCCACCTCTGGATATAAAACACTTGAAACACAAGTTAGAGACTTAGATTAAGACTCCACAAACCTCGTGGAGTGGTGTGGCAGACTGGACTTTTCTTTCCCAAGGTAAAGAAAGATAAGCATGTTAGCAACTAGGCAGGAGATGGGTGGTCCTACCTTTTACAGAGAGTGTTGAAAACTTAAAAGGAAACCCATGTTAAAACTCCAATATGGTATGTGTAGAGCAGGAACTATTAATTGGGCTTCCTAGAGTACAGCCAAGTACCCTTTTAATCAATTACATATTGGAAAGCATAAAAGAATAGATGATTACTCTCACCTGAGTTATGTTCATAAATTTATGAAGTTTGAGTTTGTTTTGGAAAATAAAGGAAACATTTGCATACTTTCTCTCTCCAAAAGACAATTCTGATTTACCAGCCAGATTTAGATATCAAAGACCCTACTTTTGCTCAGTGAAAGTACAGATGGCTTTGTTTTACCTCTCCCTCACAATCCATCAGATTCCCAGGAAAATGCATATTTTTTTTGTCTTTTCCAGAATTACTTGCTATTCTCTCTTCATCACTTAGGATGTTGGACATCACTAGGCATGCACAGACCTTGCAAACATACTGTATGCAAAACAGTTTAATATTAAATATTCCCATCAGCAACAGTGTTTGCAGTACAACACCAAATTTCACATGAAATCTGTTAGAAAATATTCTTAACTGCTGTAATGACGGTTTCTTTAAAAATAAACCTTAGACAGAATACTGCATGGCCGCTATTGGCCAGTCTATAAAAAAAACTGCACAGAAAAATTGGAAAAATACATTTCACTATCTACATTAATCCAAAATAACAAAACTAAGACTAAAACTTAGTCCAGGGAACCACATTTTGTTAAACTTCTAGTACCCTTCCTTTTTGACATCATATATAGTTTTATACAAAAGAAAACTAACAGCAAGAAGGGTTTACACTCGCAAAGTTCCATCTAGAGAAACAAAGAAATTAATATTTTACTAGTAAAGACTAGTCAATAAGACTTATTACATGACTTTTTCCGTTGTATACTATTCATTAATGCAATATCATTATTTCTTTGTTGGTAAAATTGTGATAGCTTCCTGATAATCATAACCTAGAGTAGAATGCTCCAGTATCAATGCCCTATTAAGTACACATTTCTAGAAGTAAGCATATAGCCCTCCAATGTAGGAATCTACAATATTAGTTACAATTAGTTACTAAATGGTCATATGCTTTCTTGTCTCATTTTGGTCTGCTCAAACCCCTCATTCTTAGCCTTTCCAGTAAGCTCTTAAGAAATTATATGACAAAAAATAGAGAGCATGAGAGAATAAAATGATTGACTTATTTTGTTCTTCAGGAAAGAATCTTCAGCTTGGTTTCAGGATTCGTTTCTGAAATGTTTCATATCACACAACACTAGCATAGAACCGTAAAGCCAAGTAAATTTGCCATTGAATCTAGTGACAAATTTGATGACATAATTTGACACAGTCACATACCAACACCATCTGTGTGTTGGGCCTCTTGAAGAGGCAGTATGGCAAGTTATTCAGTGTTCAGCACCATTAGGACAAGAGGGCCTTCAGGACAAATTAATTAAGGTTCTTTGAAAGCATAGGAGCGACAGAATTCCCATCTTACTCCAAGTTCAGCGAACTGCCAATCTTAACATCTTAAACTCACAGTCTCTTACTGTTATTTTGTTTATTTCTGAGATCAAATTGCAAACCTCTGCTTGAGGTTTTTCAGAAATTAGTAAACTTCAGATCCTTTTTTGATGTCTTACTCTATGGTCCCTACATGACATAAGGTTTTGAATTTTTGGGTGGCTGGAGTAGCAATAGATGTGCAATATCTAGAAGCAATGTGAATTTTATAATAGTAATAATGTACAATAATAAAATGTTTTTTTACTTTTTAGATTATTTTAAGTTGCATGTTACCCACTTCTTTTCCTTCCATCATGATACTGGAAGATTAATAGGCAACTAGCAACTCTTCTCTTCCCCCACACATCATCCTTTGGTACCATCGCATTTATCTGAAGATCTCCACCCAACACTTGAACCAGCATTATTGTTGTATCTCCACAAAATTTTTACCTTTTTCCTTTGTAAATATTTTAGTGCTGCTGAAAAATTTGGGTTGGGTTCAGCATAGCTCCTGCAGAAGCTACTTGGCTGCATCCCATCTCCCTGTTAATATCTGCTGCTACTTTATTTCTGTAGCTCTAGCTCTCAATATCATCTACTTCCGCATGGTTCCCAAACTAATAAACCAAAGAAACCTTTGATATTGGTACATCTTACCAGTGAAGTGGACGTCACTATTTGGTAGCTTGCGCAAGTGAGCTGACTGATTGAATGCAATATTGTGTAGTACTATATATTTTTACCGAGAAAAAGATACATACATGCAGAAGCCAAGATCATCTCTCTGTTCTGCACTCATTTCCAAAACACAGAATTTTTCTTTTCACTGTTTCTAAACACTTGTTTGTTTGAATTCTTCACGGAGAAGATAGTTAACCGCTGAAAAAGGCTGCCCAGGGAAGTGATGGAGTCCCCATCACTGGAGATACTTAGGAGACATGCAGATGTGGCACTATGAGGTTAACTGATGGAAGTCAGTAGGTCAGGTTGATGGTTGGACTTGGTGATCTTGAAGGTCTTTTACAACCTAGATGATTCTATGATTCTAGAATTCTATGACTGTTATGCAAACTAGACACTCAAGATCTTAGTACCGTTGGAGGATTTAATAAGAGAAATATATGAACTTTTGGAGTTATCTTTCAAGGTATACACAGGCCTGGGGAAAGACCAGCACAAGAAGTATTTGTAATTCTTTTCTGTGAAAGGTAACAAAGTTCCTGCATTGCAAAAATATAGACACAGCCTATATTGTAAGTGTAATAAATACAGTTATTAAGAACAAATATAGCAGTTTCAGCTTCGACTATTCAAATCCGATTTTTTGAAAGATACATTGCTTCTAACTGCTGATTTTAACAGGAAAGAACAATGCTGAGTTAAAAAGGTCGCTAGTAATAATACATTTCCATGCTAATACTCCCTGAAATTCTAAATCCCTTCAGTGCCATAGGCTTTCACGGTTTAAAGCACTATAGCTTGCAATTAGCTAAGTTATGTCAGACACATAACAAACCTTCAAGGCCAGTTTCAACATAATAAGAACTATGATGGTATGTTCCTCATTAATATGACAGCAAATTAGTGGTTTTGACTTTATTTGCCAGTCTACAGAGCTCCAGATTTCCTATTTATAGCAAGCACTATAAAGAGATATCATGCATGCTGAAATGAAATTTAGCTTGAGACATCAATAAATGAAGATTTGATCAAGGACACTAAAAAGCAATCTCAAAAACCAAGACACTAATTTAAGAAAATAAAATAAAAGCCATGGCTATATACCAAATCCACTTTATTATTATTGATAAGTTTGAAAGATGCTGATGGCAACAACCGGAGCATAATAGTGATGGTGGCCTTTATTCCACAACTATAAAAGGTTTTGCTAATTCCAGGTAGTGTTTCAAGCACTCTTGGACAAATGGGCAATTAACAGAGGGCAAATAATCAGTGTCTCTGGTTCAGTGAATAATTAATTATAAATATGGAAATAGTTCTTCTGGGAACTACTCAGAGACCCCCATACCAGTATAAGCTACAGGCTGTTGGTCAAGTATAAGTGGTGACTTGGGCCGTGTATTCCAGCGACAAACCACGACGAACACATTCCACCCTCCACCCCCAACTTATTTAATTTGGAACAATATGAATCAGTTTTAGTTTAACCATGCATCTTCCTGCTCTGTTCAGCATTTCTGTCTCACTCTTGTGATGCTATGTGCTTCCTGGCTTTTTGTCTTCTCTCCCCTGTCTTACTCATCCTTAGCTGCTCTGTGTAATGGTACAAATTCCCCTTCCTCCAGAGAGTTTTGCCTATTCGGTGTGAAGTGGTGAGTGGGCAGCCTTCACGTCTGCTGTCTGGGCGGTTTCCAACATAATTTAACATAAATAGGCAGCAAATCACAACCAATAAACCAAATCATCCTAGATATCAATTTGCTCTAAAAAAGAGAAGGGACCTCTTTTATTTGCAATGGATGTTACCTAAACGTTTCAAATATTCAGTAAAATACCAGACAGCTTTTTAACATCTTCTTCAGCTATATTTTCAAGAATAATAATGACACCTAGTGACCAGATAGAAAATCACAGCTGTGTCCTAAGCATGACTGAAAAGACATATTCAGCTGTACACTAGTGGCAGCTATATACTCACCACAGCTTCAAGATTAGTCTTTGCAGTATTTGCATGTCACTGTATTTCATCTTAGAAATCAGAAGAAATGATAAACCAAATAAGACTTAAAATTGCCTGGCTTGCTGAGGTCTTATGCAGCTGCAGTTTTAATTTCACAAATTAAATATCCCTCTTAATTTACCTTAGTATCTTATACTGTGCTATGTTCAAAAAAACTATAAAATGCACTTGACAGACTTTTTTGTGAGACCAAAACCAGAAAAAATGAGTGTACTATTTATTTATTTTTGTCGTTGTTGTTGTTTTTTCCTTCCCAAATATGGACACTACGTCCAGAAAGTTTAGCTTTGCATTATTCTGCAGCATAACATAACAGATTGGTGCTAATGTCATAGTTACAAATAAAAATACATGAGTTTAGGCAATATGAGTCTCTGTAATTTTTTTCCTAACTGTTTATTTTATTATTTTTTATAGTATTACATCTCAGAGGGCATTATTTTCTTCCCAGTGTCCTAAACAGTGAAGGAATCTCTGGGTTATAAAATTTGTATTCATGTTTCAGTAGCAGTTCCTAATATTGATTGCAGCCTACAAATGCCTTTTTACATGATGCATCTTCTTCAGCTTTCACTTTACCAACATGACAGCATAACATTGTGTAAAGCAATATATGTACTACTGAGAAGTTCATCAAAAGAGGAGTGGCCAGCAGGTTGAGGGAGGTGATTGTCCCCCGCTACTCTGCCCTTGTTAGGCCCCACCTGGACTGCTGCGTCCAGGTCTGGGGCCCCCAGCACAAGAAGGATGTTGATCTGTTAGAGCAGGTATAGAGGAGGACCACGAGGCTGATCAGAGGGCTGAAGCACCTCTCCTATGAAGACAGGCTGAGAAAGCTGGGGCTGTTCAGCCTACGGAAGAGAAGGCTCCGGAGTGATCTATTTGTGGCCTTTCAGTACTTAAACGGGGATTATAAAAAAAGATGGAGAGTGATTCTTTGCTCAACCAGATAATGACAGGACAAGGGGGAATGTTTTTAAAATAAAAGAGGGGAGGTTTAGATTTGAAATTTGGAGGAAATTCTTCATTCAGAGGGTGGTGAGGCACTGGCACAGGTTGCCCAGAGAAGTTGTGGATGCCCCATCCCTGGAGTTGTTCAAGAGCAGGTTGGATGGGGCCCTGAGCAACCTGATCTAGTGGGTGGTGTCCCTGCCCATGGCAGGGGGGTTGGAACTGGATGGTCTTTGAGGTCCCTTCCAATCCAAGCCATTCTATGATTCTATGATTTTATGTTCTACAATTACATGATACAAAACAAGGCAGTGAGCTACATCACATACCTGTAATGTAATTGGCCTTCCTGTACCATTCCGGACTAATTTCCAGCTGTCCTTGATTGGAAATTTGTTATAGAAAAGCACAATTCTTATTTTCACAATGGCTACATTATCAAACATGTCCTATATATAATTTTATGGTTCCTTCTTCCTGATAAACTTTAAAAATCATCTAGAAGATTGCTTCAGTAATAATATGGTAATTTAATCCTCTATCTTCTTGTTAATGAAAGATTTCACATGCTGTACTGGCCCATTTTGGTTTGGAAAAATACTAGAGACTATTCCTGCAATATATCCTTTTATCACAGAGGCACTCAAGCATATATCTGAATTCCCTTGGATAGTTATGAAATTTAGACCTATTTGTTAGTGCTGTTCTGAACAGCAACAACAACAACAAAGTACTCAGATTTTATGCTGACCTTAGGTCACCTCTTTCCTGTTATATATGCAAAAAAAAGAAGGCTGAAAATTCCTAAAAGTAGGCATTTTGAAATAACAGCCTTACTTATACATGTAGTTATCCCCATTAAAAGAAGTGGGCAAAAATATTTTGCCTTTCAAGTTTGCACTGAGTTCTGTTAAACACAGCAACTCTGTAGGGACTGAATGCACATTGATTGGTAAAAACATCTCCTTTCATGTTAATCCCATAATGACTCCAAGAGCCGCACCACAGAACTTCAGATGAAGCAACCAAAACAACTCTAAATTCTAATTATAGGCAATTTTTAAGCAGAGATACTTGTCAAAATGCAGCTCCTAGTTTAGAGACTTCCCTAGCTGTTCTCTTTTTTTTCCCTACCTAAACATCCAATGTTCAATTATTAATAATATAGATTGCACAGTTTAGATACAAAATGTATTGTTTCTACTGATAATGGAAAATCTGAACAACCAACTTAGTGGAATCTTACAGATGATGATATAATATAGTCATAAGAACAAATCCAATGTGTCTAATAAGCAAAATTTTCATTAAAATAAGGGGATTTACAAGCAGTTATACTATAAACCTCATCTGTTTTTCCATGTAAGTAACAAAATATCAATTATGAAGAAATCTGTAAATAAAACTGCAGAGTATGAAATGGCTTATTTATTTAATTGGTCTATAGGGTCATTCAGGATGACAACAGATATCTTAAAAATAGACACAGCTTATTTTTATATATTGCTGACCAAATTTTACATTCCTGACTTTCATTCATTTCAATTTTTCATTCATCTCAGTGTTCTTCAAGATAAGGCTCATGTTATTGGACCAATCGGTAAGGAATGCAAACTTATTCTGAATCCGTAAAACAGGATGGCAAAATTAGCAGCCACAAATGCTGGTTATATTCCTACAGTTTAACAATGCATCTATACTCATATTTTAGTTTGGCTCGGGACTGCATTTTGAAGTTAGCTCACATTTACCACACTTTAGTTTGCATAGCAGAGAAGTCCTGAAGCACAAACCAAACATTTGTCTTTGCAAACGAAATGAACCCAGAAGGTACGTACCAGTACTATGTACACAGTACACTGTGATCATTAGGACCTAACTAGAGCTAATCTGAAATAGAACCCTTGAAACGCAAGCAGTGTGGACATTGTTTTCTTAGTGCTGCTTCATTGTGTAGTAAACTCCTCATTACAATACCTTACTTGCCAGTTAAGATACTACCAGAGTGGTCTTTGAAGATAACAGTTCCTCTGAGCAAAATTCTGACATTCAGGATGTATATGGTAGCACTGCAGAAGTCACTGGTAAACTTGTGTTTTAGCATATACCATCATTCTGGAGGTCAACAGACTTTTACAGAAAAGTCTGTAATACCTATACTGCATGAAGTGAATTTTCTAGTCTTCCTCTAAAACAAACCTGGAACACTCAGAGATATCTAGATATAATCTCCTTCTTCCACTCTTTCCAGGGAGGGTAGATCATGCTCTGAAGACATGAACGTAGAAACAAGTTCCTACGTGATGCCTGGGTCTACGAATTCCTAGCATGGAACCTGTTCCACAATAAATGTTCAGGGATCTTGGCCAGGGTGAATGTTGGGATGAACAGAAAAGAAGTGACCTTGCCCTAGAAAAGAGCAGTAGGTCTGGCCTCAGCGATACAGATCTCCAACATACAAAAATTTATCTGTGTAGTTAATATACATCTGTCGGTCTCTGAATGTTGTGCTGCTTCCTAAAGCAGGATGTGCATAGTCAGACATGTATCTATCGATTGCAAACGGAGATGGAAAATTGTCATTTTCAGTCCTGCACCCATTATATTTACTTATTTTTCTCTGTGTTTCCTAGTACAAAGTAAAAATGTAATAACTGACAATATATAATTATTTTACATAAATGTTTAAGCAGCTCTTGTACCTACATATAGTCCAGAGAATGATTCGTCAGAATTCCCAGAATTTGCTTGGTGTTATGCTGAGTATTTCAGCTTTCAGTCAAGTCTATGGGTACTGTAGTTAGTAAAGACCACAGAAATTTCATCAGTAAACAAGGTTTCTGTCTATCATTTTGGTCACAAGAGTATGAATTTAAAGATATTACTGGATCTATGCTTTAGAACACAAGTATTCATAAGAAGGATGAAATTACACATATCCAACCATCTAAGAATATTAAAGTTTTTTACAGCATCAGTTAATTCAAATGTGTAACTTAACCTTGTACATTAGACATCAATAGCCTCCAATATTACAGTCATAGACTGTTTTCTTTAAAAAACTCGATATAGTTGCTAGAACACGTCACCAGAGATCAGAATATAAATTTCTACAAATTTCAGGCAGTCCCAAATACATTTTTACACCCATGTGATCACCAAGAAAATATTTCACATTCTGTCACAGGTATGTTGCTTAAAAATCTCGTTTGCATACAAGCTTCGAGATCTCTTAGGGAAAGATCACAGAAACCCAATATCTATTTATCAATTTGATGCTATAAATGTTGATACAAGTCTGCAATGACAGTGTTCAATGTAATATGTCTGACTATATTTGCAGTATGTTCTGTGAATATCTGCAGTATGTTCTGTCATCTGTGAATAATACATCAGTACTATCACTAGTTGAAAACACTGTAAGTAAACCATCTACAGATTTTCTCAGAAAAGTTCTAAACACCCAGAAATTCTGCATAAGCGCTATGAGTGTTGCCTAAATTTGCCATCACCTAAATCAGCATGTGTTTCACAGAAAAGGACAAGAGTAGAGTTAATGATGTATTCCTACAGATATTCCCAAATCCAGAGGACTCTGCAGGAAGACTTCAGTATAGATAATAGCAATTCATGACAGGACAATTTAAAAATACCAAAATATTTTGTGCGTACTCACTAAACATTTGAATTCATGGAAGGGCACAACACAAACACTCACCAGACTATGCACTTCTTCATTAATGTTACTTACCTATAAAGAAAGCAAACAGAAAACAAACTTAAATATCTATACACATGTACATTTTAGCTTTTTAAAATATGTCAGAGGATCAAAATATTGTATTCACCACTACAAAAAGTTCCAGTCAAAACATATTCCTGGATTTCAAAATCTTTTTATGCCATTGGCCACATACAGTTATAGATACTTTAAAAAGATTCTCACATCAGCCTGCTCATAGATATTTTTTGATTTCTTCCTTCTTTATTTTCAGAAATCACCAATTTTAATGTCTAAAAAGATTTGCCAAGTCTTGCTACCTACCCTACCTTCAAATATTAAGAATCAGCTACAATACAAAAAATATAAACTTTTAGTTAAAAATAATAATAATAATGCAATAACAGCTGGAGGAATTCCATGGAGGATTATTTTTTCTTCCTAAACAGATTATCAAAAAGAGCAAGAGCTTATCATTTTTGCTTTATGCTTTTAGTTTTAGATAATGCTTTCTGCAATTTTAACTAGTTTTAATATCACTGCACAAAAAAAAAAAAAAAAAGTTCCAATATTATAAGTATTTAGTACTAAATAAAAAATTTTATTCACGGGTCTGACTCTTAAATCACATACTGCCCACCTTTACAGAAAAACAAAACAAACAAACAAACAAACAAACAAAAACATTATTGACTTGGCCAACTTCACAAAATTAATCAATAATCAGGCCAAAAGAATGGTCCTCAAATACTCAGTCACGTGACATATAATGGAGAGTAGATAAACATGATTAACCTTTGTCCTTTAAATTCATTTCATATCTTTAAATTATGAGGCAGTCGCCTATTTTCAAGTTGAGTGTTTGTTTGTTTTTTTTTCTTTTAAAAAGAGAAATTTCATAACTCATTGGAATTACCAAACTGTGAATTTCTTGCCTGTGTTTCTGTGCTTAAACAAAGGTCACCAGAACACAATTGTATTCCATAGTTATGTAAAATATGCACTCAAGCATTATATGCTATGAAAAAAAAAAACAAGCTCTATGCTCAGCTAATGAAATTACTCCAAAAGACTGGTCCATACTCTGATATAGCTGTTTTAAATTCTTTTGTGTTGCTGCAAGCAGATGTTCTCATATCTATGTGTCTGCAACTATAATAAGTAGTTTCTAGAACTCCACAGTGACAAAGACGCCTGTACACTTGCTAGCTACCAAATGGTTTCAGTTTCTATTCGAACAAGATATAAGAATGAGATTTGATATGAAAGGTCTGTTAGGTCTGTTATGACACTGGAGAACATAAGCCTTCTTAATTTGTTTCACATCATGCTTTATTGGTTATGAGATACTTCTGCACCACAAAGTACAGTGTCAGGGCTTACATTAAATCAGGTCATATTCCACATTTATGAATTAGCAGTGAAGCTGCCAGATTGGATGTTGTGATTCTGTTGCCCAGTAACCTGATTACGGTAGTAGGTGACATTGCTTTTTCCTTATCTGGGCTCCATAACAGAAATGCTCCACTTGTGCCAACCAACGAATTTTGTAGTTGAAGCAAACATGCCCTTCTGTGCACGATGTGCATGGCAAAACTGAAAAGAAGTGCACACATTTTCAGAAAAATCTCTTTACCTTACAGACTATATTTATCACAGTTGTGATAGATAGCCAGAATAATGGCCAGAAAACCATCAGACAAATGTATGTTGTGACACAAAGATGTTATCCCAAATTAAAACTCAGAATATCTTAGACCCTGCAAAATGGTAGACTGCCCTGCTCCATACAGCCTGACTTTAATGTAATCCCAGTGAAAGCAGGTATTTGAATAGAAAAATTATTGGAAATATTTACTCAAGGCTGGCAGATGTTTGAGTTCATAAAAGCTTATAAAAACACTGCGCAGGGATCACCAAAATCTTGGCAAAAAAATATATTTTTAGAAGGTAATACATTATTTTTTCCCTTAGACTCAATTTACTTCTCATTTCAACTTTATAATGACAAAGGTTAAAAAATTATAGATAACAATAATCCTTATATTGCCACCTGCCTCCATAAACTGAGATTTGAATAAAAACCAAACATACTTCAACACTTACCAATATAAGATGACAGTTATTCTTTTGGTTTATATTTACCTCTATAAAGCAACCTCACCTTGATAGATATTATCTTATGTTTTACATCTATCATTTTACAGTGCAGGAACAGAACCAGCTTCAAACGGATACTTGAAAATAAGAATATATAATCTACTATTCTTCCAAATACAACCTTTAAAAATAATAAATGGAAGCTGCAAGAGTTGCAGTTACCTCTGAAACTTCCCTGCTCAAAATATAAAGCAACTTTGGAGCAAACTTTAAAAATAAAATCATACTATAAATTGTCACAAATGCCTTCATTTAGAAAGATACATGCACAGTTTATATCATTCCTCATGAAGGAAATAACACATTGAAATTCCTAATCTGAACATATTCCATTTATATGATTTTCTGATATTTCAGCATTAATTTATGAGTATTATTTGTATCAAAGAATAATTAAATGGAAGTTATGGAAAACATGATATGCTCTAATAGAAAAAATCCCAGAGCATTTAAAGATTCCCAGAAAGATTGATTTCATCAACTTCCTCACCATTTTCTAACATATCAAACACCATAGTCTTAGCAGATTTATAAGTATACATGCTGAATATAGTTGTGGAAACTTCCTACCTATGTTATGGAAAACTCTCGTGCAGAGACCTAGAGACAAATTAATTGCTCATAAAGATCAACAGTTACCTCATTACTTTTTACTGTCCTGTTGAAGTCTAAAAGCCAGCTCACAGCTAAATTGTATGGAGTTCTCAGCACTGATTAGAGAATACAACCAGACATGAATCATTTTATGATTTTTTTATACCAAAGATTTATTTTTTTTTAAATGTAATTTGCCCTCCGTCCCAGTTCTGAAAAATGGAAAGTAAAATTGGGGACTCCAATCACTGCTTGCCAGTCTAGAAATACTCTAATCCAATCAACCCTGCACGACAGTCTACATGAATACAAAATCACATATCTGTCTGACTTACTCCTATACTTGAAACTGAAATCTTGCCATTGTTAATATAAGTACAAACCAATGGCAATGTTTAATACTATATAGTTCCAGGATTCTTTTGCTGCTTTCAATTAGTTTGTGATTTGTGTGTCAATCTATTCCAACTAAAATAGATTAAGGGTGGTTCTCATAAGCGATGGCCATTATACCTTCACAACTTTGTCAAGAAAACTTGCTTCCAAGCAGTTCTTCTGTCCACTTCTACTTTTCTATAATTTTTAAGAACAGATTACCAATTACGTCTACATGTGTTCTGGGTTTATAAAACACTATTCTTGTTTTTTAAGGTTTTTAATTATGGATTTTTGAGGCAAAGAGTACATTTTCCACTGTATGTCATTCAGTATTGAGTTAAGCTAATTTAAAATAGCTAATATAATTAATTTACATATAAGTAGCAAGTAAATTTTCCTTGCAGCTAGCCATGAAAAACATTACAAAAATGTATTCTCCTCTCATAACAGACCAAGTGTTACCCAACCAAGTGTGCTTTTCTTTCTGGCTGCTCTTTTTCTCTTAAACATGAATCTTAACTTCATTTCAAATTTCTCAGGAAATCATGAATGTTTGCATTCTTCATGTTAGCAAACAGCATTAACAATAAGCCAGAAATTAATTTAGAAGACTAGAACTCTACTAAGTTTATCAGAAATTAAACTAATTTATCATCCTGATTTGGGCTGGGATAGAGTTAATTTTCTTCCTAGTAGCTGGTATGGTGCTGTGTTTTGGATTTAGAATTACAATAATGTTGACAACACGCTGAGTTGTTGCAGAGCAGTGCTTACATTGAATCAAGGACTTTGCAGCTTCTTATGCCATCCTGCCAACGAAGAGGCCGGGGGTGCACAAGGAGCAGGGAGGGAACACAGCCAGGGCAGCTGGCCCAAACTGGCCAAAGAGATGTCCCACACCATATGGCTGACAAACAATAACTAGGAGTTGTTGGCTGGGGTGGGGCTGCCCCTTCTCATGGACTGGTCGGGCTTCAGTCAGTGGGTGGTGAGCAATCACACTATGCATCACTTGCTTTGCATATTCTTTTATTGTTATTGTTTATTTTTATTATAATTATTTTACCTTCTTTTTCTGTCCTATTAAACTGTCTTTATCTCAATGCACGTTTTTTTACCTTTCTTTTTTTCAATTCTCTTTGTGAAGTGGGATGAGTGAATCATAGAATCACAGAACTGTAGAACATCCCGAGTTGAAAGGGACCCACAAGGATCATAGAGTCCAACTCCTGGCTCCACAGAGATCTACCCAAAAATTCAGACCATACAACTAAGAGAATAGTCCAAATGCTTCTTAAACTCCAACAGGCTTGGTGCCATGACTACGTCCCTAGGGAGCCTCTTCCAGCACACAATCACCCTCTCAGTGAAGAGCGAGCTAAAATCTGTATCGTGCTTAGCTGCCTGCTGGGTTGAACATTTATCCAAATGATTCATGTTCATTTTGTGGTAGTGTAGACTTGAAAAGTCTTTGCAAACTGAAGTTACTGATTAATTCAGTTACATTAGTATAACAGAAATGATAAAGAAATTAGCCAGAAAACACAAATACACACTTTCTGTATTGACTTATGATTTTTTTTTGCAACGTGTTTTTTAAATTGTACCTTTGAAAACATAATAATTAACACTTAAACATAAGAAAAATGGTAATTTAAAAAGCAAATTGAGATTACATCAGGAGACATGAATTTGATGCTAGCAAAATAAAAACATAACTGTGCAATCTATCAGATATAACACAATAACCACAAAAAAGAATTATGACTTTAGTCTATATAAATGATTAATTTTATTATTAAACTTCACTTGTTTGCTTTCTTATGAATTATTAAAACTGGAAAATATTCTATAAAATATATAGCAAAATCATAGAAAATTATGCCTTCAAGGAGTTATTTCCTCTCATATTACTTTATCAAGGACACCCTTATTACTTTGTAATGAAGGTAAGTAATTACAGATACTACTTTTTTCCCCTCATTTCTAAAAAATAAAAAATAAATTATCTGTCCAAAGTCAAGACCCTGCTGTCACACCTGCATTACATAGCCTCTTCTAAACATTATCATCTCACATGCAATCTACTGTCTCTCAATTACCTTTAGATCTCACTGTATGTAAATACACCAAGCAAAACGGGAGTGAATCATTGCTGAATACTGACTGTTAAAATATTTTTTTTCTATGTAAACATAAAACTTGTACATTCATACTAATAACAGTCATTCGAAGTTACTAGCATTCTAGTACAAATCTTTCTGCTGATATTTTCTTCTACTGGAAACACAGGCAACAATTTTTCTCCATCAGAAATTGAACTATGCTGTATACTACCGCACCAGTTCCATTAAGCAGAAGAGCACAGACAATGGACAGGTGTTTCTGACGGTCCACAAGATGCCCTCTGCCACTGGTGGTGGTGATCTCTTCATGATCAAACCAAATCTCATGTTTTAAAGTGAAAATAAATAAATAAATAAATACACCAATGGAGCTAAAACGTTTTTTCTTATCTTTTATGTATAAAATTCTCTACAAAATGAAAAATATGCTTTCCCCCCATGGCCCAACAATTACTTTGCTCAGCAAGTGTAACTGTACACAGTCACCTGAGCACAGGATTTAGACTCCCTTATAGGAAATCCAACAACATAACTAGAGAACTCAGACATCCTTAATCCCAATGACATTCCATAATTGCAGATATATTCTTTATCTTAATTATTTATTAGTCAGTCAAAAACAGTTTTTCTATCATAAAGTAACTGGCTACAGAGACGAGGGGGAAGCAGTGGATATTCTGTCTCCCTAGACTTCAGTAAGTCCTCAAGCACAGTTTCCTACAAGACCCTCATAAAGAATCTAATGAAGAGTGGGCTGAATGAGCAGACAGTAGGGTGGATTGAAATCTGGTTCAATGGCAAGGAGCAGCAAGTGATAAGTGCCCTAGCTGGAGGCCAGTAAGTAGGGGTATACCTGAGGAGTCAATACCAGTCCTATCTAACATCTTCATTAATGATGTGGAAGATGGGGTAGAGAGTACCAGCAACAACATGCCAACAAAACAAAACTGGTAGGAGTGGCTGACATCCCAGAGGGTCATGCTGTCATTACAGGGGAATTGGACAGGTTGGAGAAATGGTCTGACAGGCATCTCATAACATATAAAAAGGAGAAATGCAAAGTCATGCACCGCAGAAAGAACAAACCCAGGCACCAACACAAGCAGGCAGACACCCTATTGCAAAACACCTGTTAGAAAAGCACATTAGAGGCTGGGTAAGCAACAAATAGAACATAAGCTAGCAGTGTGTCTTTCAGACAAAGAAGGGTAATGCTAAAGTGCAGTGATGACGGAGTATGACAATCGCAGTGGTGATGGAACCAGAACTGGCTTCAACATGCAACAATCCAACAACACACACCATCTCTCCTGCTGTAAAGAACTGTTATTACAGATGGAACCCAAACTCATGGACTAAATAAAAACAATAGAAATTTTAGGGGAATGGCCAATAGACTAAGGGAATTATATCTGTGAATGTGTACAAATATCAGAAGATAAGAAATGTGGTGTTGATTAATTAGGATTTATTGGAAAGCATGCGACCTGAACATGGTATAGACGGTATAGAATAAGGGGTGGATATCATTCTTGACTGTGTTGGGATAGATATTATTATTGCCTTAGAAACTGGTATGATGCTAACTTTTTGACTTAAGATGTGAATAACGAGGATAATAAATTAATATTTGAGTTCTTCTAGAGAGTAAATACACTAAGTCAAGGACTTATCATATCCTCATAGTGTCCAGACACCAAGGAGCCTCTCAGCGGAGGAAAGGATGAGAGGGCTGGGACTGTTCAACCAAAGAGCAGAAAGCTCAGGGAATCTCATCAAGGTGTACGAATATCTGAATGGAGGCTGCAAAGAGGACCCAGCCAGGCCCTTTTCAGTGGTGCCCAGTGACAGAAGGAGGGCCAGTGGTCACAACTGGAACACGACAGGTTCTGTCTGAACATCAGCAAATGTTTCTTTACTGTGCGGGTGACTGAGCAACAGAACAACTTGCCCACAGAGGCTTTCCCACCAGCAACAAGGGACGAGCCCTTCTGGCGAGTCCCTCTGACAGCCCTCAGAGGAGCCGAGTCAGGGCGCTCTGTTTGTACCCAGGACATCACCAGGGTTCCCTGCTTGCATTGCTGGAGCATGGAGCTCAGCAGCCTGCCACCACAGGACCCAGCATGTCGGAGGTCAAACACCGCCGCTAGGCTGTGACAAGATGGCAAATGCCCTGCAAAGCAGCAGGCTTTCCCCTGTGGAGGGGCTGCTGTCCCCACTGGGCAGCACTTGGGGGCAGCCCCAGAGGCCTCTGTGATGTCACAGAGCAGCACCCGTGACTCCTCCAACCTCACCGCGGCGTGCAGGCTCCAGGAGCATCCCGGCCTTCACTGAGTTGCACCTTTGTGCGTTCTTGTGTGGTGGGGTACTGCTGGTCCCCACAGCACCTGTCCCGGGGCTGCAGGCACAACGAAGGTGCCAGGGTGCTTGGCACCATCAACAGCACCCAGCCAGCTCCTCCGCCTTCTCTGACCTCCTCCTTCAGGTACCCTCTGCTAACTCCAGCCGTGCTGCTGGCCTGGGAGAGTGAATGGGGGGCTGGGATTAGGGAGCCAAGGCAGGTGCCGAGAGCAGCCCTTGTGATGGGTGGCCCACATGGCTGAACCCAATGCTGATGATGAGGAAGAAGAAGAATTCCAGCCCACAAGAAGGCCCGTCAGGAGGCCCTCACCTCCCCGCTACCTCCACTCTCTTGGGCTCTCTTGGCAGGCAGGACACTCCATCCTGTGCCGAGGAGGACCTGAAGCAGAGCGGTTCTGCAGGAACAGCCAGCGGGGGCCAGATGCAGCAGGCGGGGCCATCGGAGGAAGCTGCAGGAGAACGGTGCCCCATCTGCCTGGGCACCACCAGAAACACCGCCTACGTCTCCACCTGTTTCCACACCTTCTGCTTCCGCTGCATCCGGCGGTGGGCCGCCACGAGATCCACGTGCCCGCTCTGCAGGCAGCCCATCGACCGCATCCTGCACACGGTGCGAGCGGACGACGACTACCAGCAGTACGTGTGCAGATCGTCCGCTCGCGGCCGCAGGAACGCCGCCAGGGAGAGGGTCCGCAGCAGATCCCCTCAGCGCCGCTACGACCTGCGCCCACGGCCCAGCAACAACAGCCCCGCAGCTGGGAGAAGGGCGCCGCAGGGGATCGGACAAGCAGACGGGGCTGGCGCAGCTCCAGGGCCCATCAACGCTGCCCCCCAGCAGGCTGCAGGGCAGCGCCCCACCAGCCCCACCAACGGACCCATCCTCCGCATCGGCTCGCTGCTGCTGCGGCCTCTGCGCATCCAGCTCCCCGACACGAGCGGCCGATGAACAGCAGGGGCCTGACAAGCACCCATGTGGGACGGGAGGGCTCTCACTGTGAAAACATCTGTCCTCCCGAACAACGGCTACGTGCATTGAGGCCCTGCTTTTCCCTTTAGTTAAATTATTTAATTAATAATGATTTTCCCTTAATAATTACTTTTCCTTTAAATAAATTATCCTTATCTCAACCCGTGAGTTGTTTCTCTCCCTTTCTTCTTCCTCTCCTCTGCTGAAGAGAGGGACAGAGCGCTTGTGGTGGAGTTCAGCTGCCTAGCGAGGTAAAATCACCACATGAGGGGATCAAGTGCACCCTCACCGAGTTTGCCCATGACACCAGCTTGGGCGGGATTGTTGATCTGCTTGAGGCTAGGAAGGCCCTGCAGAGGGATCTCGATAGGCTAGATCGATGGGCCATGTCCAGCTGTATGGCGTTCAACAGGGCTAAATGCTGGGTACAACACTTGGACCATAACGGCCCCTTGCAGCGGTACAGGCTTGGGGAACAGTGGCATTGCACGGGGAAGTGGCGGAGTCAGCATGTACCCTGAAGTACTTGAGACACGTACGATGCGGCGCTTAGGGACATGGTTTTGTGGTGGACTTGGCAGTGTTAGGTTGGACTCTGCGCATCCAGCTCCCCGACAGGACCAGCCGCTGAACAGCAGGGGCCTGACAAGCACCAGGGCGGCGGCCTCCAAGCCCATCCACCAACAGCCGGGCTGCGGGTCCTCAAGGCCTGCCGCTCCTTCTGCCAGGACAGCCCTGGCCTCCCTGGCTCCCCGCCGCTGCCTCCACACCCAAATTTCATCTGGCCCAGCAGCAGCACTGGCCCAGAGGGAGTTCCTCTCCTTCCCAAAGCCAGGCTCGTCCTGCAGCAGCTCTGCACAAGAACCACCCCCTGCAACAGCGAGCAGAACTGCACTGCCAAGCAGCTGCGTAGTCTCCGTGCTTGCAGATACCTCAAAGCCATCTCAGCACGGTCCTGAGACACCTGTTCTGGGTCTGCCTGCTTGAGCGGGAGGGTGGGACAACAAGACCTCCAGAGGACCCTTCCAACCTCAACCATTCTGTGGCTTTTTAGTTATTTTCCAACACACCAATAAAACTACCACTGAAGTCAGAAAGCAGGGACCAGTTTGATCACAGTCATTTCATACAAAAGTCGGACATTTGATCAAGCTCTCCCCACGACCTAATAATTTCCCCGACAACCAAGCACCTCCTTCTACCTGGGCTTCAGCTGAGCTGGAGCACTGGCCGCTGTGGCTCTTCTAGCGACGCAGACGTCAGCCATCCAAGCACAAACGGAACCCTTTCAATTATCACAACGGCACTCCGTGGAGCTCTCTGAGATACATGGGCACGGAGAGAAGCGGGCTCACTGAGCCCTCTGCTTCCTTCCCCATCCAGCTATGTCCATCCCACAGTCCCGCCTTTGGGCCTTCCCCAGGAACGCTCACAGGGCCTCACACATTTCCACCAGCCTCTGAACAGCGGCCCCTCACAGTGTTTCGCCACCCGCAAATGCTCTTGCCCCGTAGCCTGTCAGGTCTCCCACAGCCCTGGACGCAGCGACCCCTTGCAGCCTGCGAGGCCCCCACACACAGCTGCTGCAGCTGACCCCTCCCAGCTCTGCAGAAGCCCACCTGGTGCTCCTTGTGGACACCAAGAAGAAGGACAAGAAGGCTATCAGCAAAGACGTCTGCCAGCTCCCTGGCCTGCATTAGGAAGGGTGCTGCCAGCACGCTGAGGCAGGAGATTCTCCCCTACTCAGCACTGGGGATGGCACACCTGGGTGAGTTCTGTATCCAGTTCAGAAGAGCGGTCCGTAGTGCACAGATGGAGAGCTATTGCACAGAGTCTAGCAACACACAGAGAGCCTTGCACAGCGAAGACTTCGAGTCCAAGGGGACATGCTTAGTGAGCTACTACGCCACCTGAACACACACACATATCATATGGGGGCTGACGGCATCCACCCAAGGTACCAAAGGAGCTGGCAGAAGTGCTCACCAAGACACTTGAAATCATTTACCAACAGTCCTGGCTAACCAGGGAGGTCCCAGGCATCTGGAGGTTAGTGCACGTGATGCCATCTACAAGGAAGGGCAGGAAGGAGGATCCAGGGAATTACACGCCTGGCAGTCTGGCCTCGGTGCCAAGCAACGTCACAGAGCAGATCCTCTCTCGCGCCGTCACGTGGCACATACAGGAAAACCAGGTGACCAAACCCAGTCAGCACAGGTTTATGAAAGGCAGGAATGAGGGAAAGGCTCTGAATGTTCTTTACTTGGACTTACACAAGCAGCTAACGCTATTTCTCACAGCATTGTCCTGGAGAAGCTGACTGCTCATGGCTTGCGCGATGTGCTCTTCACTTGGGAAAACGTGGCTGGAAGGCCGGGCCCAAAGGGTCGTTGTGAATGGAGTTAAATCCAGCTGGTGACTGGTCCCAAGCAGTGTTCTCCAGGGCTCACCACTGGGGATGCTTTTGTTTAACATTTCAATCAACCATCCTGATGAAGGGAACAAGTGCACCCTCACTGAGTTTGCCCATGACACCAGCTTGGGCAGGACTGCTGATCTGGTTGAGGCTAGGAAGACCCTGCAGAGGGATCTCGATAGGCTAGATCGATGGGCCATGTCCAGCTGTATGGCATTCAACAGGGCTAAATGCTGGGTACAACACTTGGGGCATAACGACCCCTTGCAGCCATACAGGCGTGGGGAACAGTGGCTGGAAAGTTGCCTGGCAAAAAAGGACCTGGGGGTGCTGGTCAACAGCCCGATGGACATGAGACAGCTGTGTGGCTGGCTGGCCAAGAGAGCCAACAGCCTCCTGGCCTGCACCAGAAGCAGTCTGGCCAGCAGGAGGAGGAAAGTGATCGTCCCCTTGTCCACAGCACTGGTGACACAGACCGCACCTTGCGTTCTCTGTTCACTTTGGCGCCCCTCGCTACAAGAAGGACATTGAGTTGCTGGAATGCATTGAGAGAAGAGCAGCAAAGCTGCTGAAGGGCCTAGAGAACAAGACCTATGAGGAGAGGCTGACGGAACAGGGGTTGTCTCGTCTGCTGAAAAGGAGGCTGAAGGCACACCTTTCGTCAACTACCTGAAAGGGAGTGGTAGCAAGGTGGGAGTCAGGTTCTTCTCTCAGGTGACAAGTGATAGGATGTGAGGTGACAGCCTCAAGGTTCTCTAGGGGAGGTTCACATTGGGTATCAGGAAGAATTTCTTCACAGATGGGCTGCTTAGGCGGCGGTGGAGTCACCATCCCTGGAAGTACTTGAGACATGTAGGATGTGGTGCTTAGGGACATGGTTTTGTGGTGGACTTGGCAGTGTTAGGTCAATGGCTGGACTTGATGATCTTCAGGGTCTTTTCCAACCTACGTCATTCTGTGAAAAGGCCGCAAAGGGGAGGCAGGAACTGGAGCGTTATCTCCTCTGAGGAAAGGCTGAGAGAGCTGGCGCTGTTCAGCCGGAAGAGCAGAAGGCTCAGGGGATCCCATCAAGGTGTACAAATGGAGGGTGCATACAGGACAGAGCCCGGCCCTTTTCAGTGGTGACAGAAGGAGAGCCAGGGATCACAACTGGAACACGACAGGTTCTGTCTGAACATCAGCAAATGTTTCTTTACTGTGCGGGTGACTGAGCAACAGAACAACTTGCCCACAGAGGCTTTCCCACCAGCAACAAGGGACGAGCCCTTCTGGCGAGTCCCTCTGACAGCCCTCAGAGGAGCCGAGTCAGGGCGCTCTGTTTGTACCCAGGACATCACCAGGGTCCCCGCTTGCATTGCTGGAGCATGGAGCTCAGCAGCCTGCCACCACAGGACCCAGCATGTCGGAGGTCAAACACCGCCGCTAGGCTGTGACAAGATGGCAAATGCCCTGCAAAGCAGCAGGCTTTCCCCTTTGGAGGGGCTGCTGTCCCCACTGGGCAGCACTTGGGGGCAGCCCCAGAGGCCTCTGTGATGTCACAGAGCAGCACCCGTGACTTCTCCAACCTCACCGCTCTGCCGCGAGGTGCATTTGGTTCAGGACTCCTGTGAGTTCAGACGCGTGGCGTGCAGGCTCCAGGAGCATCCCGGCCTTCACTGAGTTGCACCTTTGTGCGTTCTTGTGTGGTGGGGTACTGCTGGTCCCCACAGCACCTGTCCCGGAGCTGCAGGCACAACGAAGGTGCCAGGGTGCTTAGCACCATCAACAGCACCCAGCCAGCTCCTCCGCCTTCTCTGACCTCCTCCTTCAGGTACCCTCTGCTAACTCCAGCCGTGCTGCTGGCCTGGGAGACAACATGGGGGGCTGGACGGGCTGGGACTGGGGGGACAAGGCAGGTGCCAAGAACAGCCATTGAGATGGGTGGCCCACATGGCTGAACCTGATGATGATGAAGAGGAAGAATTCCAGCCCACAAGAAGGCCCGTCAGGAGGCCCTCACCTCCCCGCTACCTCCACTCTCTTGGGCTCTCTTGGCAGGCAGGACACTCCATCCCGTGCCGAGGAGGACCTGAAGCAGAGCGGTTCTGCAGGAACAGCCAGCGGGGGCCAGATGCAGCAGGCGGGGCCATCGGAGGAAGCTGCAGGAGAACGGTGCCCCATCTGCCTGGGCACCACCAGAAACACCGCCTACGTCTCCACCTGTTTCCACACCTTCTGCTTCCGCTGCATCCGGCGGTGGGCTGCCACGAGATCCACGTGCCCGCTCTGCAGGCAGCCCATCGACCGCATCCTGCACACGGTGCGAGCGGACGACGACTACCAGCAGTACGTGTGCAGATCGTCCGCTCGCGGCCGCAGGAACGCCGCCAGGGAGAGGGTCCGCAGCAGATCCCCTCAGCGCCGCTACGACCTGCGCCCACGGCCCAGCAACAACGGCCCCGCAGCTGGGAGAAGGGCGCCGCAGGGGATCGGACAAGCAGACGGGGCTGGCGCAGCTCCAGGGCCCATCAACGCTGCCCCCCAGCAGGCTGCAGGGCAGCGCCCCACCAGCCCCACCAACGGACCCATCCTCCGCATCGGCTCGCTGCTGCTGCGGCCTCTGCGCATCCAGCTCCCCGACACGAGCGGCCAATGAACAGCAGGGGCCTGACAAGCACCCATGTGGGACGGGAGGGCTCTCACTGTGAAAACATCTGTCCTCCCGAACAACGGCTACGTGCATTGAGGCCCTGCTTTTCCCTTTAGTTAAATTATTTAATTAATAATGATTTTCCCTTAATAATTACTTTTCCTTTAAATAAATTATCCTTATCTCAACCCGTGAGTTGTTTCTCTCCCTTTCTTCTTCCTCTCCTCTGCTGAAGAGAGGGACAGAGCGCTTGTGGTGGAGTTCAGCTGCCTAGCGAGGTAAAATCACCACATGAGGGGATCAAGTGCACCCTCACCGAGTTTGCCCATGACACCAGCTTGGGCGGGATTGTTGATCTGCTTGAGGCTAGGAAGGCCCTGCAGAGGGATCTCGATAGGCTAGATCGATGGGCCATGTCCAGCTGTATGGCGTTCAACAGGGCTAAATGCTGGGTACAACACTTGGACCATAACGGCCCCTTGCAGCGGTACAGGCTTGGGGAACAGTGGCATTGCACGGGGAAGTGGCGGAGTCAGCATGTACCCTGAAGTACTTGAGACACGTACGATGCGGCGCTTAGGGACATGGTTTTGTGGTGGACTTGGCAGTGTTAGGTTGGACTCTGCGCATCCAGCTCCCCGACAGGACCAGCCGCTGAACAGCAGGGGCCTGACAAGCACCAGGGCGGCGGCCTCCAAGCCCATCCACCAACAGCCGGGCTGCGGGTCCTCAAGGCCTGCCGCTCCTTCTGCCAGGACAGCCCTGGCCTCCCTGGCTCCCCGCCGCTGCCTCCACACCCAAATTTCATCTGGCCCAGCAGCAGCACTGGCCCAGAGGGAGTTCCTCTCCTTCCCAAAGCCAGGCTCGTCCTGCAGCAGCTCTGCACAAGAACCACCCCCTGCAACAGCGAGCAGAACTGCACTGCCAAGCAGCTGCGTAGTCTCCGTGCTTGCAGATACCTCAAAGCCATCTCAGCACGGTCCTGAGACACCTGTTCTGGGTCTGCCTGCTTGAGCGGGAGGGTGGGACAACAAGACCTCCAGAGGACCCTTCCAACCTCAACCATTCTGTGGCTTTTTAGTTATTTTCCAACACACCAATAAAACTACCACTGAAGTCAGAAAGCAGGGACCAGTTTGATCACAGTCATTTCATACAAAAGTCGGACATTTGATCAAGCTCTCCCCACGACCTAATAATTTCCCCGACAACCAGCACGCTGAGGCAGGAGATTCTCCCCTACTCAGCACTGGGGATGGCACACCTGGATGAGTTCTATCAGAGAAGAGGAAAGTTTTCTGGCAGAAAAGGACCTGGGGCTGCTAGTCTACGGCCCGATGGACATAAGACAGCTGTGTATTCAGCTGACCAAGACAGCCAACAGCCTCCTGGTGTATTGGATCTCTCTAGTGGCCTGTACCTTGCTATGCTCTGGACTTCCAGCTAGAACAGCATTGGTATCACACTGGTCTATTTTCTCCTGCTGAGCAATACTGGCACAGCTTCAGGACTCCCTCTAACCCCCACCACAAGCCAGCAGGCTGTGGGTGGGCAAGAGGTGAGGAAGGAACTTTACCAGGGCAGCTGGCCTAAACCAACCAAAGGTATATTCCTTGCCATATGATGTCACACTCAGCACTAAAACATAGAAAAAGGAAGGAGAGGGGATGGGCAGGCTCTTATTGTGAAAACATCTGTCTTCCTGAATGGCTACATGCATTGAGTCCCTCCCTGCTTCAAGAACGTGGTCAAGAATTGCTTCTTGGTGGGAAGCAGACAGTAATTTCCTTCATCTGTGCTTCCGCATGGCCTTTGCTTGTTTATTTATTTGTTTTCTTTTATGTTTCCTTTTCCCTTTAGCTAAATGATTTAATAATAATTTTCCTGTAACAATTATTATTCCTTTAATTAAATTATCCTTATCTCAACCTGTGAGTTGTTTCTTTCCTTTTGTTCTTCCCCTCCTACTCTGAGGAGGGGGAGTGAGAGAGTGATTATGGTGGAGTACAGCTGCCTAGTAAGGTAAAACCACCACACCTGGCCTGCACCAGAAGCAGTCTGGCCAGCAGGAGGAGGAAAGTGATTGTCCCCTTGTCCACAGCACTGGTGACACAGACTGCACCTTGCATTCTCTGTTCACTTTGGCGCCCCTCTCTACAAGAAGGACATTGAGTTGCTGGAACGCACTGAGATAAGAGCAGCAAAGCTGCTGAAGGGCCTAGAAAAGAAGACCTGTGAGGAGAGGCTGAGGGAACTGGGCTTGTCTCGTCTGCTGAAAAGGAGGATGAAGGCACACCTCATCACTCTCTAAAGCTACCTTAAAGGAACTGGTAGCAAGGTGGGTGTCAGGCTCTTCTCTCAGGTGTATCCTAGTGTTAACTGGGATAGAATTATTATTATTTTTTTCCTAGTAGGTGGTATGGTGCTGTTATGAATAAAGAACAAGAATAATGCTGATAGCCGCTGACATTTTAATTGTTTCAGAGCACTGCTTTCACTAATTCAGGTACTTCTCAGCTTCTACTACTGTCCAGGGAGCAAGGAGGCTGGGGATGCACAGGAATTTTGGAGGGGACAAAACCAGGACAGCTGACCCAAACTTTCCAAAGGGATATTACATTCCTTATGGCTTCATCCTGAACAATAATCCGCGGTGGTTTGCTGATGGTGGTTGCACTACTCGGAGGCATTGCTCATCAAATGGTAAGCAATTGTATTGTGCATCTCTTGTTTTTTATATTCTTCTTATTATTATTATTATTATCCCTTCTTTTTCTGCCCCATTATACTGTCTTTATCTCAACCCATAAGTTTTTACCTTTTTTTTTTTCTTTAATTCTCTGCCCCTGACTCTGTGAGCAGGGAAGAGGAGTGAGGGAATGGCTGTGTGGTGCTTAGCTGCCTGTCAGGTTAAACCACAACACTCATTTTGGCAAACAATGTGAGGAAAAAAATGGTTGAGGTAACAACAGATTTGACCAGAGTAGGTTAAAGCAAAATTATTGTAAGCATTATATCAGTTTAATTGTTGCTGTTCACAACGTTGATTTTTTTTTTTTGCTCTCGTAATTGTTGTGCTTGAGCTCAGAGTTGTGTTGTGTAACACTTTTCTTGATGTATGTATTCCCTGTCATGCTCTTTATCATTTCTAGGGGCTGGCTCAAGCTTATAATTTTGCTGTACTGTGTAACAGTGGTTTATGATATGATAAAGTTACTGGTTTTGGGACTAGTCTGGTATTTGTATTCAGCATTGCCATCATCTCTGTACTGTGGGAGCCATCTCTCAGAAACTATTAATTATTACGCTCTTTACCTTTTCTCCTTGGGAATCCAGTCTATGGGGGAGACAAGGGGAGACACCTTGCCTGTTGCTTCCCCTTCCCTTTCTCCTTCACCTTCCCTTTCTCCTCCAGGCTAGTTAAAATAGCTCTCAAGAACTTTGAATATCCTTGGGATGTTCAATCCAACAGGTTCCTATTGCTATGCCTCTTTAATGTGTTTCTAGTTTTGTTTAAGTTTAAAGGACTATTTAAGAATACCACCCAGAGATCTGCCCCTGGGCAGGATAGCTATGAGTGGCAGGGAGAGTGGGAGGATATGGGTAGTCACCTTGAACAGTGGGTATCTTCAATGCTTTGGAACTTCACCCCTGAAGAAGTGCAAAATCTTAAAAAAAAAAAAAAAAAAAAAAAAAAAAAAAAAAAAAGAGAGAGAGAGAGGTGAAATGTTTGAAAAAAGGCATGCCAATGCCATCACCTTGGCAATTTATGAAACACAAATTACTGCAATGTGTTGGGGCTTGGCCTATGTCTACCAAGTCACAATAGACACTACTCGAACACCTGTGACAGGCCCTGCAGCCACTGCAACCCCAGCAACAGCGTGGCTACTCCAGTCCCCTGTGACAGGCCCTGCAGCCACTCCAACCCCTGTGACAAACAATATGGCTACTCCAGCCCCCTGTGACAGGCCCTGCAGCCACTCCAACCCCTGTGACAAACAATGTGTCTACTCCTGCTCCCCCCAACAGGCCCTGCAGCCACTCCAACCCCTGCAACAAACAACATGGCTACTCCAGCCCCTGCAACAGGCCCTGTAGCTGGTCTAGCCTCTGCAACAGACACTGCAGCTGGGCCACAGAACCAACCTGTGCTGATAACAGATGCCCCTATACAAAAGAACAAAACAATGGATGTTAAAGTCAGCTTTTTATTTAGGAAAGAAACTCCAAACAATAAGGGGAAGGAGGAGGAAGAGCACAAGCCAGACTACTCCAAAGCATGGCCATCACGGGGAAGCCTTCTATGATGAGATGACTAACTGAGTAGATGAGGGGAGAGTGGTAGATATGGTCTACCTTGACTTCATCAAGGCTTTTGAAACTGTCTCCCGTAACATCCACACAGGCAAACTCAGGAAGTGCAAGCTAGACGCTTGGACAGTGAGGTGGAATAATAATTGGCTGGATGGTAGAGCTCTGAGGGTTGTGCTCAGTGGTGTAGTCTAGTTGGAGGCCTACAGCTAGCCGTGTCCCCCAGGTGACAGTACTGGGGCCAGTCTTGTTCAACTTCTTCCTCAGTCACCTGGATGATGAAAGAAGAGTTCAGCCTCAACAAGTTTTCAAATGAAATAAAGCTCGGATGAGTGGCTGATACCACCAAGGGCTGTGCTGCCATTCAGGGTGTGGCACTGAGAGAAATGGTTTTGCTGTGGACTTGGCAGTGTTAGATTAATGGTTGCACTTGCTGACCTTTGGGGCCTTTTCCAACATATGTGATTCTATGATTCTACAAAAAGGCTGCTAAAATGATGAAGGAACTGGAGAGACGCTCCTGTGAGGAAAGGCTGAGAGAGCTGGGACTGTTCAGCCAAAGAGCAGAAAGCTCAGAGAATCTCATCAAGGTGTACGAATATCTGAAAGGAGGCTGCAAAGAGGACCCAGCCAGGCCCTTTTCAGTGGTGCCCAGTGACAGAAAGAGAGCCAGGGATCACCACTGGAACACGACAGGTTCTGTCTGAACATCAGCAAATGTTTCTTTACTGTGCGGGTGACTGAGCAACAGAACAACTTGCCCACAGAGGCTTTCCCACCAGCAACAAGGGACGAGCCCTTCTGGCGAGTCCCTCTGACAGCCCTCAGAGGAGCCGAGTCAGGGCGCTCTGTTTGTACCCAGGACATCACCAGGGTTCCCTGCTTGCATTGCTGGAGCATGGAGCTCAGCAGCCTGCCACCACAGGACCCAGCATGTCGGAGGTCAAACACCGCCGCTAGGCTGTGACAAGATGGCAAATGCCCTGCAAAGCAGCAGGCTTTCCCCTTTGGAGGGGCTGCTGTCCCCACTGGGCAGCACTTGGGGGCAGCCCCAGAGGCCTCTGTGATGTCACAGAGCAGCACCCGTGACTTCTCCAACCTCACCGCTCTGCCACGAGGTGCATTTGGTTCAGGACTCCTGTGAGTTCAGATGCGTGGTGTACAGTATCCAGGAGCATCCCGGGCTTCCTCAGTGTTGCACCAATTTGTGTCCGTGTCTGCTGGGGTACTTCAGGTCCCCACAGCGCCTGTCCTGGGGCTGCGGGCACAACGAAGGTGCCAGGGTCCTTGGCACCATCGACGACACCCAGCCAGCTCCTCCGCCTTCTCTGACCTCCTCCTTCAGGTACCCTCTGCTAACTCCAGCCGTGCTGCTGGCCTGGGAGAAAGCATGGGGGGCTGGAGGGGCTGGGACTGGGGGGAAAAGGCAGGTGCTGAGAACGGCCATTGAGTTGTGTGGCCCACATGGCTGAACCTGATGATGATGAGGAGGAAGAAGAAAAATTTCAGCACTGAAGAAGGCCCTTCAGGAGGCCCTCACCTCCCTGCTACCTCCATACTCTTGGCCTCTCTTTGCTTTCCTGCTTCTCCTAGCATGACTCTCTTGGCAGGCAGGACACTCCATCCTGTGCCGAGGAGGTTCTGGAGCAGAGCGGTTCTGCAGGAACAGCCAGCGGGGGCCAGATGCAGAAAGCGAGACCATCGCAGGCAGCAGCAGGGGAAACATGCCCCATCTGCCTGGGAACCACCAGAAGCACCACCTAGGTCTCCACCTGTTTCCACGCCTTCTGCTTCCGCTGCATCCGGCGGTGGGCCGCCACGAGATCCACGTGCCCGCTCTGCAGGCAGCCCATCGACCGCATCCTGCACACAGTGCGAGCGGACGACAACTACCAGCAGCACGTGTGCAGATCGTCCGCTCGCGGCCGCAGGAACGCCGCCAGGGAGAGGGTCCGCAGCAGATCCCCTCAGCGCCACTACGACCTGCGCCCACGGCCCAGCAACAACGGCCCCACAGCTGGGAGAAGGGTGCCGCAGGGGATCGGACAAGCAGACGGGGCTGGCGCAGCTCCAGGAACCATCAGTGTTGCTCCCCCAGCAGGCTGCAGGGCAGTGCCCCACCAGGCCCACCAGTGGATCCATCCTCCGCATCGGCTTGCTGCTGCTGCAGCCTCTGCGCATCCAGCTCCCCAACAGGACCAGCCACTGAACAGTGGCGACCTGACAAGCACCAGGGCAGCGGCCTCCAAACCCATCCACCAACAGCCAGGCTGAGGGTCCTCAAGGCCTGCCGCTCCTTCTGCCAGGACAGCCCTGGCCCTGCTGGCTCCCCCCCGCTGCCCCCACACCCAAATTTCATCTGGCCCAGTAGCTCCTCTCACTCCCAAAGCCAGGCTCATCCCACAGCAGCTCTGCACAAGAATCACACCCTGGAACGGCAGTCAGAACTGCACTGCCAAGCAGATGCACAGTCTCTGTGCTTGCAGATACCTCAAAGCCATCTCAGCACGGTCCTGAGACACCTGTTCTGGGTCTGCCTGCTTGAGCGGGAGGGTGGGACAACAAGACCTCCAGAGGACCCTTCCAACCTCAACCATTCTCTGACTTTTTAGTTATTTTATTTTCCAACACATCAATAAAACTACCTCTGATGTGAGAATGCAGGTACCAGTTTGATCACAGTCATTTCATACAAAAGTCGGACATTTGATCAAGCTCTCCCCACGAGCTAATAATTTCCCTGACAACCAAGCACCTCCTTCTACCTGGGCTTCAGCTGAGCTGGAGCACTGGCCTCTGTGGCTCTTTTAGTGACGGAGACGTCAGCCATCCAAGCACAAACGGAACCCTTTCAACTATAGCAATGGCACTCCGTGGAGCTCTCTGAGACACTTGGGCACGGAGAGAAGGGGACTCACTGAGCCCTCTGCTTCCTTCCCCATCCAGCTATGCCCATCTCACAGTCCCACCTTTGGGCCTTCCCGAAGACCGCTCACAGGGGGCCTTACACATTTCCACCAGCCTCTGAACAGCGTCCCCTCACAGTGTTTGGCCACCCCCAAATGCTCTTGCCCCGTAGCCTGTCAGGTCTCCCACAGCCCTGGAGGCAGCAACCCCTTGCAGCCTGTGAGGCCCCCACACACAGCTGCTGCAGCTGACCCCTCCCAGCTCTGCAGAAGCCCACCTTATGGTCTTAGTAGCCAAGTAGATCTGAAACAAATTAGAACATGAGCCAGCTTGTCCCAGAGACAGACTCAAGAGATTCAGGAATGTACTAGATTGTGTACCGCAGAGGACCATTGAGATGAATAATTAGCTGGAGCATCTCCAGTAGGGGGAAAGGCTAATTCTTGGGAGTGTCCAACATGAATAGTAGATGAGTCAGGGCATTTCTCATTGAGGTTTGCAGTTTTCTGAATTGAAAATGTAAGGAAGATGTTGCCATGCTCATTTCAGTGGTGGCCAGTGACAGAACAAGAGGCTGTGTATAGCAGCTGATACACTGGAGGTTCCTCCTGAAAATCAGGAAGGCCGTCTTTCATTTGTGGATAACAGAGCACTGGCACAGGCTGCCCGGAGAGGTTGTGGAGTATCTCTCCTTAGAGACATTTGTCCAGATGTTATCTGGATGTGTTTCTGGACAACCTGCTCTGGGTGTCCCTGCTTGAGCAAGGTATTTTGGACCTCCAGAGGTTCCTTCCAATCTCAACCATTCTTGGATTCTATGAAGAAATAGACCAAACACAGAAGGCTAACCTACATTTAATTGGCAATTATCCATCTTCCTTATGGGAACTGGCTATATAAATCATTGCAATCTTTTGAATGGCTTTTTCCAAGACTTTTATATTTTAATATTCTTTTTAAATCAATGATTCAAAAAATACGTTCTTCACTTACTGTAAATGAACGTACATGAGAGAATTATGAACTGCGTATTTTTTCTTTAGATGCTCCTTTTTTTATTTTTTTCCTCTAATTTGCATTCTGTGGTCTGTTCTACATATGGTCTATTCTGTCTACTATTCTACGTTACATATTTAATACATCTCCTTATTTCAGGGATTCCTTTTTTTTTTTTTTCTGGAATATTGCTCTATGGCCCTTTTGGCACATCTAGTACAATAGTAGTGTGTCTCTTCTGGAATACGTGTAGCAAATGAAAAGCAGTCTCAAATTTGACAAGAGTAGATAAGATGATCCAAGTATTTATTTCCAACTATTTCCTTTCTTTGTCATGATACTGTTATTTCTATCCTCAGGAACAAGCAAATACGATCTGTCAGTTACATACAGAAAGCATTATTTTCTTACTTTTTCAACTGTGAAATGAAAAACCATCAAGGACATTTTCATCATGATAAAGTCCACACTTAAAAGTTTTAAAGTTTTTTTAAAATGTACTTTGTTTACTCATATCCATATACAATATTGCTCAAAACATGCCTCCTATAATGTCAAAAGAACAAGTGATGGTAGGAAGAAAGAAGTTCACAATCTCAATCCATATCTTATGGTATGTTTGCTATATATAGATGCTATTTTCTCAGATTCTGGCCCAAATTTTTGTCTAGACCAACAGGAAATTGCCGTATTTCAGTTTCAGCCTTTCTGTATGAGACTACTTGTCAGTGTACTCATGACAAAGTACAGTCAAAGAAAAATGAACATCGTAAATTAGCAAGGCATAATATATTTCATTCAATATTATAGTAGAATGAGTAATCGCAACAATGGAGTAATGTATATAAATATACAATAATGTACTTGTTTTAAGTCTTTGTTCTGCTAATAATAGGCAGCAATTACCCTATTCAAATGAATCCACATCACAGTTACACTTCCTTTAGATCCTTTAATTATAATCTGTTTCATGACTCACTTTTTATAGCATTGTTCTGGAATAGTGTTGCTCAGCAAAACTGAAGTTACCTCTATATTATATAGTCTTTCCTTTTTGCATCAGCAGTCACGAAAGCCTCATGAGACTGTTTCAGAAGTAAATCACCTCTGGGGAGGCAGGACCTTGCATACAAGCTCAGGTAAGTGGACTGAACCCCAAAACTGAGGAGTCTCTCAACCTTTTCTATTTCTATTGGGCAATCATGGGAAAAGAAAGAAAATAATTAATTTTAAAAAGTAAAAAAAAAAAAACCTGACAACTTTCTCCTTTATTAGTTTCACTGAGACATTTGTCTTACACTGCCTGTAATAATACATTGTATTATTATTACTAATGTGTTGTATTACCACTGCTATCAAAAACGAACACAACGTGACATCCGTTACAGATAAACTCTCTTAAAACATCTCTAAAGTAACCAATCTTATCTTTTGCATCCCCATCTTTATCCATTGCTCCTGTAAGCCCTTCAAATAATTCAGCAGATGGAAAAGGAAAAGAAAAAGAAATAATTCAGCAGATGGAAAAGGAAAAGGAAAAGAAAAAGAAAGGAAAAAGAAAGGAAAAGGAAGAAAAAGAGAAGAAGGGAAAAAAAAGAAACCCTATATCATTATTTACAGAGAAAGCACTTACATGCATAAAAAGTCTTACAGTGTCTGATTCTCTTGAAATGCTCAGATCAACTGCATGTTGTTACTTTGTTCAAGATAAATTTGTGAACCTTTTAGGTCAAAGGCTTCATACCGTGGTCTCATTTTCGTTGCATTTCTAGCCCAAATGAAAATTTGAACTTTGCTCTGAACTTCCATCCACAATCCCAGGACTCTAGACAGAGTTCTGTGATGCTATGACTCAAAGTATCTGGCATGCAAAATTCTATACATTTAAGTTCTAGTTTTGCTGGGGCTCAGGTGAACAAAGGTGGTGCAGTTACTAATAATTTTTGAAACAGACAATTTGTCTAATGAGCTTTTACAAATGTATTGCTGTGGTTTTGCTCATGTGCTCATTTTTGCCATGTAATTAATGTGAAACAATGTGACATAGCTGCTTTTTTTTTTTTTTCTTAGTGAATGATAAGTTTTCACATTAACCAAGACACTGCACTCAGGATTAGTGATGATTTTTAAACATTCCAAAATACGTGGGCTTCCCCAGCAAAACCACACTTTTAAAATTCAAATTCAACCACACTTGAATTTAAAGCTTTTATAACTTTTTTTTTTTTTTTTTTTTTTTAAACCAGGAAGCGTGCTTTCCTTCTGCTTTACTGGCCTGTTTATCTGTCAACACAGTCTCAGTGAGAGATGGAAGATACTCACTTGCACTCTGCAGTGTGAAGTCTAATGAGAATCACAGTAACATGTCTTCCTTCAGCCCTCACCAGAATTTCCCATTCTTGCTTTTTTCTTATCAAAGACCTGCAACTGTGCTCTGTTGAAATACGTTTCACAGCAGAGTAAAAGGGCAATACGGAGTGAGGCTCATCTCCAGCACATGCTCCATAAAACTGCAATAGAGGGTCCATACAGGCAGCTGCTCTCAGAGGGGGGCAGGGGAGCAGCAGCAGAGGACCAAACAACACTGAACACAGACCAACTTCCACCACACAGTGCACAGCACGAGACTGGTAACATGTACATATGTACAAAGCTGCAGTTCTGTTAATCACTAACTCAGTTACATCTCAACCTCTAGTCTAATTTCCTCTGTCTGGCATATTTTAGCCCATAGTCCAATCCAGCAATAGATAGGTGAAGAGTATTCATTTGCTAAATAAGATGCTAAATATGTATAAAATACAGATATGTATAAAATGCACAGAAGATCCAATATAACTGATAAAAGTTAGATATTTCAATACATATTGCACACACAAAATCATATAGAAAGATTTCAGGTATGAGCAGACAAAGTCAGTGAGTTCATTTTCATTTTCCATTCTTAAACAGCTCCATCTCGTTCTTATTTTATATAAAGTAATACCTTAATTTCATTTATATACCTCCTGCAGTAGACTAAACTTCGTATTGTAACACTACCTCAGAATGTCTTTTAAACAGAGAAAACATATGACAAAAATCTTTGGAAAAAAATATATATTAAAAACATACAGTGACCAGAGAAAAATCTCGTCTGGTCTCCAACCAGCTTAAATGCTCTCTGGATTTTCTGAGAATGGTATTTTTACCTGAGAGCATGCCACTGCTACTCTACTCACAGATGGTTAGCATTAAAAAAAATATTTCTTTCCCTTTTATATTTCTGATACATGTCACACACACTAAGGTAACACACTGTGCAAAACAACAGTAGATTTTACATTATTATACAAGGAAACAATTTTTAGGAAGAAAAGAAGTGGCAGTGGTCCACATCCTATCAGAATCGTATTCCTTTCTTTAATATTGCTCATCTGATTCTATTTGAATAACAAACAAACATTGAACAAAGGCAATATAACACTCACATATCCTAAAATTAAAAGTGATAGAATTAGAAATATTCCTGCAAAATTTCTGCACTTTAATTATTTAACACACAAGAAATTAACCAGGGCAAGAGGGGCTGAATAATATTTTCCTTTATCTTCTACAATATCAAATGAGACTAGTTTTAGCAATAAAACATGAATAAGATAGTTACGAGCCTTTTCTAGTAGCCTTAGCATTGTTGTATATGTTGTTTCTCCCTAAACCTCTATCAAGTTCTTAGTCTTAAATACATAAATTTATGGAGACACATTCAGGAAACGAAGTCAATCCAAGTAAAACTATCAAATCAAACTGAATCAATCAGGTTAACAAAGGGCAAAAAGTATAGAACAAACCTTACCAAGTTGTGTGAATTTCTTGGTAAACATTTGTTAGATATTGCCTAAGTTACCATATAAAGCCTTTTCCTTTCTTCATCACAGTTTAGTCAGTGTTGGTATAATTAAGTAAGGTCATAAAACATGACATTGTTTCCATGAGAGCAAGTACAAAATCCTTCAAAAGAAGAATTAGCTAATGTTTTCTTGGGATAGGCAATGCAGTGAATTCAACACAATTTGATGCTGATGCAATACTAGCAGGCTGATAAATGATGTTCAGAATATTTGCGAATGACGTAGTCCCTTCAGGTGAGCAACAGATGTCTCTACAGGAGCTGTAATTAATAACTAAAAAGCATTGAAAGGAATGGAAGAATTTCTTGCCTGTAATACTGTTAATTTCCACATTTAAATACAGCTGAATAATTTCAGACAAAGGTGAGAGCCCTGCATTCATTTTAATGGTTTTTAAAATAGTTCGTTTCTGGTGGGATGCTCCGTGTTGCATTGGTTGGATTTAGACATACAAGCAGCTCCCTCTGATTGCACACACACAGACAGAACCTCTCTGGTTTGGGCCACAGGTTCACCTAGTTGGGGTTTTCCTTCTCTGTTAGCAGAGGCCACTAACAGATGCTTACAGAGTAAGTGAAAGTAATACTTCAAGTATAGAATAGCATTTTTCTCAAGATTTCCTGTCAAAATATGGTGAGCTTGATGGAAACCTGCTGCCTGATCATTTCATCGACTGACCTTGTTCTTACATGAGAAATAGCAAGCGACTTTTTCTTATTCACATTTTCTATGCTGCTCACAATTTCGTGAACTTTAACATAACCCCAGGCTCTTTTCGAAACTGAAGCATCCTAGGCTATCTAGTTGCTCCTTGTTCTGCTCACTTTTACTCTCCTAAGAGTTCACACCAGTCTAAGTATCATTTTGACTTATCCTTAGCACTGAAGTGATACACTCTGGGGACTGCCCACAATGATTCCTAGACCCCTCACTTCAGGTGTTTTACTTAAATTAAGATTTAATATTGGCTATGCATAGCTAAAGTCATATTGTCCCTTGTGTATTCACATAAAATAACTGACAATGAATTTTCTTCACTGTACTGTGTGCCATCAATCCATGACAGATTTGTCTCTTTAGGGGTTCTTAATGAAGGACATTATAAAAAAGTATTTTGAAATCCATGTATACAATAGGAATTACATCATTACTTGTTTGCTGAGTCCTTCAAAAAAATGAGGAGGAAGGGGAAGGGGAAGGGGAAGGGGAAGGGGAAGGGGAAGGGGAAGGGGAAGGGGAAGGGGAAGGGGAAGGGGAAGGGGAAGGGGAAGGGGAAGGGGAAGGGGAAGGGGAAGGGGAAGGGGAAGGGGAAGGGGAAGGGGAAGGGGAAGGGGAAGGGGAAGGGGGAGGGGGAGGGGGAGGGGGAGGGGGAAGGGGAAGGGGAAGGGGAAGGGGAAGGGGAAGGGAAGGGGAAGGGGAAGAGGAAGAGGAAGGGGGAGGGGAAGAGGAAGAGGAAGAGGAAGAGGAAGAGGAAGAGGAAGAGGAAGAGGAAGAGGAAGAGGAAGAGGAAGAGGGGAAAAAATACCCACAACCTCTATGAATAACATCTGGACCTGGAAGTTTAGAACTCTTTGTTGTTGTTTATTTTATTTTTTTTAAATAGATATTGGTCTTTGTTTGAAGCAAGACTTGAACTCAACACTTCTAAACAAAAGCTTTACTGGAAGACATACTTTAGAGATACTTTTTAGTGAAGTGTTGGAAGTTTTTTTTTCTGCTGTTGCTTTGACTTCGTTGAATACTCCTCCTACCTCTCCGTCATTTTTCAGCGTATTTACCAGATGTTACACTTACAAACATGGAGTGCTTTCCAAATTAAATTATAAGGTTGGTTAGAAAAGGCCCATTATCTGTGTGAAACTAAACAATCTGAAACCAGCTCCAACAAACCTAACGTACCCCTATGGAACAAAAAGTGGATAAAGAATTGGTTGGCTGGTCACAGCCAGAGGGTTGTGGTCAACGGTTCCATGTCTAGGTGGAGGCTGGTCACAAGCAGTGTCCCTCAGGGGTCGGTCTTGGGACCGGTGCTCTTCAACATGTTTATTGATGACAGAGACAACGGAACCAAGTGCACCCTCAGCAAGTTTGCAGATGACACCAAGCTGAGCGGTGCAGTCAATACAATAGAGGGAATGTATGCCATCCAGAGGGACCTGGACAGGCTGGAGAAGTGGGCCCATGAGAACCTAATGAGGTTCAACAAGGCCAAGAGCAAGGTGTTGAACTTGGTGTGGTGTAATTGCCCAAAGTAACTAGGAAAATAAAACTAATATTCACATTTTAAAGAAAATGTACAGCATTGAAGAGGCTTTCAGGGTAGGGCATAGCTGCATTACCTGAGTATTCCCTAGGCTTCCAACCTTAGATGCTATCGCACTGGGGGAACCTGGTGTGCTGACGCTAAGGAACAGTACAGAGCGTAGAGTGGAGTGGAGACGCCATGGCTAGGCTCTGTGACTAGGTGGGGACTCAATTATTCTTGTGCACACCGAGACCAATAAGCCGCACTTTTTGCTACCATGAGCCAACAACCTGTCATGTTTTGACAAATGCTGTACTCTAGTGTACTTTTGCTCATTATAATATTATAATACCAAAATACACCTCCATCCCAAAAGCTACCCGCCTCCAACATGCGACCACCCCTCACTGAGCATGCGCTCTGAATTTCTCGGAGCCTATTCCTTTAAACAGAGACGAGAAAACTTTTCACTAATCGTAACTAAGATATGCTTGACTAGAGTCACTCAAGCTCCACCTAAAAGATAGAAGATAATATAAATTGGCCTAAGAGAGAGGGGATATTGTGGAAGATACCATCGTTAGGGAAGAAACCACTGTCAGGGGAGATACCATCACGAGGGAATACACCATCCCAAGGACCTCCTGACTCCTGGGATCAGTCGATGGGCTGAGCCTCTCTTCCTCCCCCACTGGGACGCCTTTGGGTGAGATTTGAACACTTGATTATACTGTGTGTCACCGCAGAAACTTAGAAATCTCTATAGAGTCTTTGTGCCTTTTAATGTGTTAATTTCCAGGCTGCGCACCTGTGTATTTAATGCATTCTAGCTTGCATTTGCAGACAGTAAATTATCGCCGGCAATCCAAAGAACCTGTGTACCTGTTGCTGTAATAAATTGCACTTGATTGCATTGTTCCTAGCTGTGATAGTTCTCATAGAACGCGACTACAGTAACGGCGGTTTTACGTTATTGGTGAATCTGTGACCGTGGTAGTTCAGTGCTAAGGGTGGTTATAGGTTATTGGTGAATCCATGACTGTGGTAGTTCAGTGCTAAGGGCAGTTATACGTTGTTGGTGAATCTGTGATTGTGATTGTGATAGTTCAGTGTCCTGAATCCGACCAGACCCGTAACGGTTAATCAGCTACACCCTTTAATGCGACACTTGGGCTGGGGCAATTCTGGTTATTTATATAGACTGGGCGAAGAAGAACTTGAGAGCAGCCTTGCAGAAAAGGACTTGGGGGTGCTGCTGGACGAGAAGCTGGACATAAGCCAGCAGTGCGTGTTTGCAGCCTGGAAGGCCAATTGCTTCCTGGGCTGCATTAAAAAAGGGGTGGCCAGAGAGGGAGGTGATTGTCCCCCTGTACTCTGCTCTTGTGAGACCACACCTGTAATACTGCATGCAGGCCTGGGGCCCCCAGCACAAGAAGGATGTGGAGCTCTTGAAACAGGTCCAGAGGAGGGCCACTAAGATGATCAGAGGGCTGGAGCACCTCTCCTATGCAGAAAGGTTGAGGGAACTGGGCTTGTTTAGTTTGGAGAACAAAAGGCTCCAGGGAGACCTCATTGCGGCCTTCTAGTACTTGAAGGAAGCGTATAAACAGGAGGGGGAACGGCTGTTTACATGTGTTAATAGTGATAGGACAAGGTGGAATGGTTTTAAACTAAGACAGGGGAGATTTAGGTTAGATATTAGGAGAAAGTTTTGCACTCAGAGGGTGGTGAGGCACTGGAACAGGTTGCCCAGAGAGGCTGTGGATGCCCCATCCCTGGAGGCATTCAAGGCCAGGCTGAATGAGGCTCTGGGCAGCCTGCTCTAGTGGTTGGCAACCCTGCCCAGAGCAGGGGGTGGAACTAGATGATATTTAAGGTCCTTTTCAACCCAGGCCATTCTATGATTCTATGATTCTATGAAAACACTTCTTTCCAAAAAGTTGCTATAATAGAATTTAGAAGACAATACAAATGCTAATTATGTACTCCGATATTTGGAACTAAACTTGACCAAGTAATAAGCATGATACATTTAAATATTGGCTGTTTACAAAGGCATGCAGTGGCCTAGATTGCTTTCACACCAGAAGTGTATTTTTTCCACCAGCTTTGCTGGACTGGAAAACATTTGTGGAAAATTGTGTTCCAGGCCCTTCACGAGGGCCATGAAGATGGTGAGGGGCCTGGAACACAAGTCCTGTGAGGAAGGGCTGAGGGAATTGAGGTTGTTTAGTCTGGAGAAGAGGAGGCTCAGGGGAGATCTTATTGCTCTCTACAACTCAACAATGTTGTTTCTGAAAACGCTTTTTATTGCTATAGCTTCCTTGGTGCTGGCAGGGTTGCCACACACCACACAAGGAGGAAGCTAAGGAGATCTTAGTGCTCTCTCCAACTCCCTGAAAGGAAGGTGTGGGAAGCTGGGAGTTGGCCTCTTCTCACAGATAACTAGTGATAGGACAAGAGCGAAAGTCCTCAGGCTGTGCCAGGAGAAGTTTGGGTTGGGAATGAAGAGACATTTCTTCTCAGAAAGAGTAGTCAGGCATTGGAACGGGTTGCCCAGGGAGGTGGTGGAGTTACTGTCCCTGGAGGTGTTCAAGGAAAGGCTGGATGTGGTGCTTAGGGACATGGTTTAGGGGTGATACTGGTGTTAGGGGGATGGTTGGTCCAGATGATCATGGAGGTCTTTTCCAACCTTAAGGATTCTATGGTTCTGTGATTTCTTTTTGACCAGCAGCAAAATACTCCAAAGAAGGTTTGACTGAAAAAATAAAACTCTACTGAGAAATCATGCATTATTAAACATTAACCGCTATGTTACAGCTGTTTAAACAGAAAGAACCAGTTTTTGACAAATAACCTAATCAATAACACAAACTTCATTTTTATCTTTTGTATTACCAATGTATTAGTCATTTTGTTCCTTGTTGGGATACTTGACACAATAAAAACAGCTAGTTTCCATTGAATTATAACGTTCACCTGTCTTTCAAGCTTTAATTCTACTTTTATATATAGACAGATAGATACATATATATATATAAAATTATAAATATTGCAAATATTTAACAGCCCAATACATACAATGCTTTTTGCTTTAGCAAATAGCAAGATATACCAGAGCTTGCTAAGCATGAAACAGATTAATTATTCATACAGGATATTAAAAGCTGCTATTCTGAATTATGAAGCCAGTCCTCCAGTCCTATTTTTGTACATATTGAAAATACATTGCTGATTGACAGAACTCAAATTGCTCTATATGACTTAAGATTCCTTTTTTGTTTTTACAGTATCATATTGTACTGAAGTGCAGTTGCACTAATCACACCTTAGAAAAAGTGTTCTGTTGATGTGTTTAACAACATTTGCCTCAATTTGTGTTCTGCTCTGTGTATATTCTCTTCTGATCTTTCCAACACTACAGCAAGGGAGAGCTAGGGCAAGCTGCAAATGAATGAGGAAATCTTACTCCAATTTCCAGGCAACACTGAAAAGTGTAATGACTGTGCAGCATGCTGTTCGTTGCTCCAAAAGGTGTTACAACTCATAATTACTGTCATTTTTAATTTCAATTATGTCTGTTTCTTCCATCTCATGTATTAAAATTCATCTTGGTGGCTTTTTGTTTGTTTTGTTGTTGTTATTGTTTGTTTGTTTCCCCTATCCATCATAGTAGAGAATATCTTTGTTCTAAAATATTGCTTGTCTGTATAAATCAGTGCAGCCACTCCTTGGAGAAAGTCCCTTGATAAAAGTCTATCACAAAACTGAAAGAAAAGGCAAAGGATACCCAAGTAGCCATGCCAGCTCTAGAACTTGTTTCTCATTTGATTCAGATGCATCAGAGAATATATACTGGGCAGTAATAAGGATACCCATTCTGGGTGAAAACAGTCTTACATTATTTGGTGAAACTTACCCCAAAATAAACTAAAAAGACCTTAATCAAAACTATTTAGACTAGAATAGAATAGTCCAAATATTTAAGATATAAAATTAGAATTTAAACAAAAATAATGTTTTTTATTAGTAATCAGTTCAAATTAATATGCTATTAGTAATAAATATCATATTATTTATTGTTGTAGACATGGCCCTGGGCAACCTGCTCGGGGTGTCCCTGCTTGAGCAGGGCATTGGACCAGATGGCCTCCAGAGGTCTCTGCCAGTCTCAGTCATTCTGGGATTCTGTGATTAATTTTGATTAACTTTCTGGAGTGTTCCTGTCCACTCTATTGTACACATCAAGCAACATCCAACCCAGGCAAATAGAATTTCTAAAAACTTTAACAAATCTTAGCTGTTGAAGATCTTCCACAAATAAGATCTTAACTGTGTTGCTATTAATAGTAGTAGAATATTTACTTCTACCCAGTTGCAACAGATTTTCAATCACTACATATGGAAATGTGTATTTTTGTAGTGACATACATTTATATAATTTTTGAGTATTACTACATAAATACATTATTAAAAAAAAAAAAAAAGGAACAAGCAAAGCTCTTGTTTCTTCTCCCAAATTAAATAAATATCTATACAATAACAGTCTTTGCATCCAGGTCATTTATTCCTCAAGCACATAGAATTGTGAGCTCAGTTCATGAAAGGAGAGCTGCTCAGAGCCACCAACATCCTGTCACTCCTTGCAGGAAGGGACATTTGGCCTCCAAGTGATCTCTAACCTGAGCAAACTCAACAGCCTTCTGGCAACATACCACCCACACCCTGGTCTTACATGTTCAGACTTGGTCCTCCTCTGGCATCCTCGGTCTCTAATTACTGAAAACAGTACAGCTCAAAGCACAATAAAATCTTCCTGCTCTGTTATTTATGCTGCATTAAATGGACGAGAAAAACATAACAATAACAATAACCATCCCCACCCCCACCCCAATAAAATAACACTGCTACACTGTTCATCTAAATTTGACAGAAACAATCATAGGTAGCTTATATTTTTTGAACTAAATTATTTCTATAGCTAGATTGTCAGTTTCTAAATGTATGGATTGTTATGAAAAAGGAAAATGTAAATTCAAAAAAAAATTTTTGACACCGTTCCCCACAACATTCTCCTCAAGAAACTGGCTGCTCGGGGCTTGGACTGGCGTATGCTTCGCTGGGTTAGAAACTGGCTGGATAGCCGGGCCCAGAGAGTTGTGGTGAATGGAGTCAAATCTGGTTGGAGGCCGGTCACTAGTGGTGTCCCCCAGGGCTCGGTACTGGGGCCGGTCCTCTTTAATATCTTTATCGATGATCTGGATGAGGGCGTCCAGTGCACCCTCAGTAAATTTGCAGATGACACCAAGCTAAGTGCGTGTGTCGATCTGCTCGAGGGCAGGAAGGCTCTGCAGGACGATCTGGATAGGCTGGAGCGATGGGCTGAGGTCAACTGTATGAAGTTCAACAAGGCCAAGTGCCGGGTCCTGCATCTGGGGCGTAACAACCCCAAGCAGAGCTACAGGCTGGGAGATGAGTGGCTGGAAAGCTGCCTGGCAGAGAAGGACCTGGGAGTATTGGTTGATAGTCGGCTGAATACGAGCCAGCAGTGTGCTCAGGTGGCCAAGAAGGCCGACAGCATCCTGGCCTGTATAAGAAGCAGTGTGGCCAGCATGTCTAGGGAAGTGATTGTGCCCCTGTACTCGGCTCTGGTGAGGCCGCACCTCGAGTACTGTGTTCAGTTTTGGGCCCCTCGCTACAGAAAGGACATGGACGTGCTCGAGCGAGTCCAGAGAAGGGCGACCAAGCTGGTGAGGGGTCTGGAGAACAAGTCTTACGAGGAGCGGCTGAGGGAGCTGGGCTTGTTCAGCCTGGAGAAGAGGAGGCTCAGGGGCGACCTTATCGCTCTCTACAGTTACCTTAAAGGAGGCTGTAGAGAGGTGGGGGTTGGTCTGTTCTCCTACGTGCCTGGTGACAGGACGAGGGGGAATGGGCGAAAGTTGCGACAGGGGAGTTTTAGGTTGGTTGTTAGGAAGTACTTCTTTACTGAAAGGGTTATTAAGCATTGGAACGGGCTGCCCAGGGAGGTGGTGGAGTCACCATCCCTGGAGGTCTTTAAAAGACGTTTAGATGTAGAGCTTAGCAATATGGTTTAGTGGAGTACTTAGTGTTAGGTTGGAGGTTGGACTCGATGATCTTGAGGTCTCTTCCAACCTAGAAATCTGTGATACTGTGATACTGTGAAAGCTGTACAACAATATATCAGAGTAATTTTAATGTATCTGGAAGTAGTCTCAGGATAAAATTCACTTCAACATCACCAACAAACCAGTTTTGTTTAATTACACTTCAACATGTAAATCATTTACTTGTTCTTTTTCTCTCCCTCCCTTTGATTTTTCATTTTAAATTTTGTCCCTCCCTTTCATTCCCAATTTATCATTTTAGTCCATATGGGTTCATTTCACCCTCATGTCACCATGCAAATGGAAAAGTAATTGTTCATGCTCTTGGAGTTGTTTAAAGCATAATGAAATGTAATCTACATTTAAGAAAACAATATTTACATTTCTGGTGAACTTTGGAGTTGGAAAAATCCTTACCTCCTAGCCTGGTAAACACATATTTTCTTGTGTCCATCTTTACCATAATTGGCCATCATTGAGATCTGTGTTGGCAACATCAGTCTGATTTACTTAACATAGAATCATAAGGGTTGGAAAAAACCTTCAAGATCATCTGGTCCAACCGTCACCCTACCACCAATGTCACCCACTAAACCATGTCCCTAAGCACCAGGTCCAACCTTGCCTTAAACACCCCCAGGGACAGTGTCTCCATCACCTCCCTGGGCAACCCATTCCAATGCCTGATTGCTCGTTCTGAGAAGAAATGTCTCCTCATTTCCAACCTGAACCTCCGCTGGCACAACCTGAGGCCTTTCCCTCTTGTCCTATTGCTAGTTATTTGCAAGAAGAGGCTGACCCCCAGCTCCCCACACCTTCCTTTCAGGGAGCTGGAGAGAGCACTAAGGTCTTAGCTTCCTCCTTGAGTGGTGTGTGGCAACCCTACCAGCACTGAGAAAGCTATAGCATTAAAAACCATTTTCAGAAATAACATTTTCCTAATTTCAACAAGTAATGTTTGTTGGCAGAATTTTATTTGTCTTACCATTTCAGTAAATAAAATCTGAAGTCTAATGGCATTTTCTGTGCCAGAAACGTTATCAACTTCACATCACTTGCTGTAAGATCACACACATATATATGAATATAAAGTTAATGTATCCTTATGCACCTTCAGGTGGTTGAATGCAGAGTTCAACTCAAATGAAATCTCATTTAGGTGGTGGCTGGTCTACTAGCCAAAACCTGCTTAAATCAAGGAGCCAGAGCAAAACTAGGAACTAAATAGCTCCTAATAATCCAGAAGACACAAGATCTGAAACAACTATGTAAGTACCATATTCACACTAACTCTTTTAGGCTGAAATAAAGAACAAATGCCAGAAGAAAAATAATGTGAAAAAATGTTAATAGGATTATCCACTAAGCTTGTGACAAGCACTGGATTAGTAAAAATATTTAGGCTTGGAGAAAGTGTTAGGGCTTCATAACTTAAAGTACTCTGAATGTATACAACAAGGTAAACTCACATGAATTCTCATGCAAATAGAAGATAGTATGAAAAATAACAGGCTCTGAAAATATGCATTTGAAGCTACAAATTTATTGGATGAACCGTATGTCTGACATGGTTGTCAAATTCAGGCTTAACCCCACAAAACAAAACAAAACACAAAGTGTTCTTATTAAAAGAAAATTATGGCACATCTTTCACTCCAGACTTCCCCCCTAGTTCAAATAACATACATTATTAACAGCTGAGTATGGTTTGTGCCTTAACCTCACCCCTGTAACTGTTCACCTGCACTCAACTGGTCCAAAACCAGCTAACCTGCTACTTCCAGGCTTCCATCCCAAGTTCCCTGAGAGTATTGCTTCTTATGAAGACTTTACCTTATTTTCTGCAAAATGTAATGTATTTAAGCAGACTTCTCCTTTGCAAAAGTACTGTCATCTTCACAGTAAATTGGGTGGTTTCACTCTGAAATTCTTGTGTGGATGAAATTAATTATATCAAAGTTACACTTACCTTCCCAGAATCTATATAATGAACTAAGCCTAATTCAAGGTCTAAACATCCTTAAGAGAATTAAATTCATTTCATATAACAAATGAACACTGTATGAAAGAAAAAGTAAATTATTCATTAGTAACTATGTCATCCTTCTGTTGAAGTATTTTATTTCTTCCACTTCATGTATGGGTTGCAGAATATACACCACAGTTCTAAAAGAGCCTTAGTTTTTATTGGAAAGTTCATGAAGCCTACCTCAGAGAAATTTTCTAAGTAAAAGTTTCTAAATAAGCTACAATGTACAACCCAATTTGTTGATAAAAGAGAGGATCACCTCTATAATACAGGGTGAGTTCCATTTCAAAGTCTTTGTTTATTTTCTGTATAAGACAACTAAAGGATAATCTTTTATTACCAAAAGGGCATGGATGGAACCAGCAACTATTGAACAGTCCAGCTCATAACCCAAGCATATTTCTAAAAAAATGTTATCAAGCAAGTTCTACAGCTAAAATCACTTTATGTCTTTAACTGCCCTCACCTTCTCTCTATATTTTAACAATGATGTTTCATTGCATATTAATATATATTTCATATTTAAATAATCAGTGACATTTTATAAGGCTTTTAAACACATTTATGTCATTTATTCTAGATTGGAAATAATCTTTTTACTTGGAACATGCAAAATAGCAGGTTGTAGTGAAGTCACAAGACAAAAAACATTTTTCCTGTTTTGTGCAAGATAAGTCTAGAAGTGTATTTGAAATTAAATGTATTCCAGAGAGCTAGATAGCTCTGAGAATACGTACAGAATTAAAGATACTTTCCTCCACATACTGAGCTGAGCTCCAGCTACCCTCCAACTAAAATAGTCATCAAACAGAAAAGGAGCTACCCCTGATCAGCATATCAATGTTATTTGCAAGAGATGCTCCAGTAAGTGGAGGAGTTGTGAAACCCTCTTCAATGCTGTCTATTCAGGTAGGTCAGTTTAATTTACAATTTTTAAGGATTCACAGGACACTGAGCTTAAACTGACAGTTCGCAAAATAATTGACTAAAAAAATTATTTTCAGTGACACATTCCTGAAGGTTCATAAAGTATATATCCTTTATATTCATCAGCACTGAGATAAGTTTGGCATTGTAATGTAGCCTCTGAATAGAGCAGAGAGTTCTGAAAGTCTTAAATGACTCATCCAAAAACAATCTTAACAAAAAAAAAAAAAAAGATGTACGATAGGAACATGGTGAAATTGTATTTTTAGGAAGCACATTCTTTTAGAGGCTCTCAGTTTCCAAGCTGGTTTAAGAGATTCTTGCACCGGTCATAGAAAAAGCTATACCATTTTTCTGACAAATTCTGGTGAAAATACAAGATTATTACCAGCAAAATCTGACATTTTACCCTTTCTTTCTTACTTCCATGTACTGCGATGGAGGCTCTGGAAGAACCACTGATGATCCATTGACTTTCCAACATGGAATGAAGGTCAACATAATACAGCCACGATGCCTTTTTTGTTGAGATGTTTTTTACACATTGAAAGATGCAGTCAGTCTTGAACTCAGAATGCTTTGGCCTTAGTGTTGCTTTTTAAATTGCTAACACTTATCATAACGTGGGATTTAACTTCTCTGATATTCATTGATTTTACTTATGCAAATCACCACATGCTTTAATATTGTTGCTCTTGGCAAGTCATTGTTGATGGAAGGCCAAAGGCTTGGTGTTATCACAGCTGCTCCTACAGTAAAGCCACCAAATATTACGAACTGTTGTGTGACTACGGTTGTAACTAATTCTCTGATACATAAGCCTCATACAGTCACTGAATATACGCAACTCCCAAGAGAACCACATGTAAAGTTTCCAGCCTGTGACTGTCATAAGAAGTAATACTTAAGTACATAATTGTTCTCAAATAATCATTTTGTAGCTGGAGCATCTAACTTTGCTCTCTCTCACATACATTGCTGTCCTCTGAAATGAGTGATACTTTTTGGACTAACACTAAAAAGTTTCAAACATTTCTTCCGTAGTAATTTTTTTTTTTTGGGGGGGGGGGCGGGAAGAGCTCATTGTGAAGTTAGTTCTTAGGCTTTTTAATTAATATTTTCTGTGATCTTGCTGGATTTCCACATTTAATTATGTGGTCTAATCTATTTCCTACGACAGCATGCATTTACACAAGTCATTTTATTCTTTCTTTTGATTATGCAATGTCCTACATGCTATGATTGTAAATTAACACCTTTCTAGAATTAATTGTGACTGTACCTATGAAAACATAGCAGACAATAAAGGTTCTTACAGCTGCAGAGCAAGATTCTGGCAAGACTGGGAATACAATAGCTAGCTTTTTTGATTTTGTGAACCAACCCATCCCCAAACTACATGTGCACAAGAATGCACATATGGTAATGGCTAGATGACTTATTTATTTGAATATAACTGGATAATTATTATATTAAAACGCACATCAGGAATGTCTACTTTTCCTTTAACTTATTTAATAAGGAAGATAAAGAGAGATAAATTTGTGTCTTAAAGAATACTATCAAAGTTATTGGATATGCCAGCTAGTCTGGCCCACAAAGCAAATATACATAATTGTACATCATATATTGTTAAACATTAAGACAACTTAAAAGTATTCCAAAGCTTACTTAAATACTCTATCTTCCATAAATGTGCAGTCTACAATAAATCAACGTCATGTTCTTAGTAAGGAACTTACTTGTGGAGCACCTGTCACAGTGAAATTGTAACTGATTAGCTCTATCTGCCATAATAAGAATATTTACTGAGTACTGATAAATTTGATACACTGAATAACACAGAAAAGATATGTATTAACTCTGTACATATTTTTGTTAAAGAACTGAATGAAAAGACTTTGCAAAGGTATGATGTTGAAATTAATGGGTAGATGTGAAATGTTTTCTAGGAGGGGAGCAAACAACGAACAGAGAGGAACCGTACCTGTAGTGTCATGCCATCTCTGATGAAGGAGAAAGTAAAAAAGATGACTTGCTGAACTTTGAGGGTATAGAAAATGGAAACTCAACACACTATACATTTATTAAACATACTGATATACATAGTATAAAATAGTAGAGATTTACAAGATTATTACCTAAAATTTTGCAGTGAGGGGAGATGTCAATGTTACCAATATTATTTTGTCACAAGAACAAAATATTAGTTGAGCATGAGTGAAAGGACACATCTGGCAGCGCATCCCACCACAACTGAGAGACCACACCACTGCAGAAACAGTCCAAGTACCAGTAACTTTCTCCAGCTACAGGCAGTTCTAGGATTGGCCGTTTTCCCCAGATCAGGATAGAAAGAAGCCTTCTGCTAACAAACAATTCACTGCACATCTGCATAAATAAGAAGTCTGTCAGTACTTTGCCCATTGACAGAAAAAAACTTCCTTGTTCCAGTCAACAGTTGCTCCTCATGGGACTAGTACCTTGGCAGACTGAGATGCTGAAACACCTCTCCCACTCTGCTTTCTTAGTTGTATGTTAACTTTCCTATGTCAAAATGAACTCTTACAAATGTTATGCTCAGTGTCCTCCTCAACCATCAATGACAATAATAAAAAATGTTCTTGGTACCAGATGAAACAAGTATAGAATAAATAACCAAAAAGTTCATTCATGAGAAAAAGAAGAAAATTCATTAGAGTTAAAAACGGAGCAAAACCTACAAATCCTGAAGAAGCTGAAGCTATTCAAGAATGTGTGAAAAGAAAAGATGGGTAGTTGTTAGACTGTGCTAAAGAAATTTTAAGAATATGTATTCCTGGAAGAAAGTCATATACTAGAGATATGAATTGTAACAAGAAACCAAAAAGGAAAACAAATTTCTTAAACTTTTATGACACATTTGAAATGTGGAGGTTACATACAAGTAACTACAGAATATCTGTTAAATACTTAATATAAGGCCAAGGTACAGTGAAGTTCAGATTCAAAACTGAGGAAAAGGCTTGAATATTCAATTTCAGCTTGAATAAAAGCACTAAAGATGCTTCAAACTGCAGAACAGACAGGATTGAAAGGACTGGGGAAAGAACAAATAACCTGTTTTACCAAGCCACAAAGAAAACAGTAAAATACACATGCAAAATGAAAGTGAAGATAGCAAGTTTGCAAAATGCAGAGTGATCCAACAAGAAGCAACATGGGAGACTGCTTGAGCATAGTAGGCTTTCTAAGATGTTATACTGTAAGCTAATAAAATGGTTCTATAAAAGGTACAATAACTTTTTGTAAAATTCATAAAAACAATAAGGAAGTTGGAGAATTTGTCATGTTGGACGGGTACCAGAGTTAAAACCTTTGCAGTCACACCCAATAGCTTTCAATATAATATAAGATATAATGAAATTTGTGGATGCAAAAACACTCTTGCAAAGCAGTTCTTTGCATTTGAGGTAAAAAAGAAAAAAAAAATGAAAAATGAGAAAAATGAAAGCAGAACTACAGGAACTCAGTTCTATCTGTGTTAATTTATTTAGAATTTATGTTAAATTCTGTCCAATACAAACATGACATTAAAAAACAGATCAGACCATGCCATGGTCTAGGCGAAGCACTTCAGCTTTTAAAATGTTTCAAGAAATAAAAGATCTACCAGGTCATCCATCATTCAGAAAGGCTCAAACAGTTGAGATGGGTATTATTTTAGAAACAGAGATGCAATGGGTGCTGCTATAGAAGAAAAATCTTGTACTAGCTAATCTACCTAGACAATTTATTGGCCTTTCTGAAGTGGTTCTTGGGTCTCTTTTACGATACCATCCAGAGTTCTACTCTAACATGACTCCCATTTGGGATGATGCCTTTTCTTCTTCCTTTATGGAGAAATGGATTGTATCCTTATCTTTATCTGTTTCTCCTCAGCTTTGAGCTGTGGAAACAGTATCATTCCTGCTTGGTAGAAAAAATAAATTCCTCTCAGTAGTTAAAACCACTGTGCAACATCCTCAGCTTATTGCAAGCCATTCTGTAGCTACTGGACAGCATCATGTTCCCCTACCTCATTCCTCACCTCTGCCCTATCAACCCAAGTATATGTGTTCCCAGATTCCATCAAATACAAAAAGTGTATTTGCAAGCCTGTTGTGTATTTATATACAAGCATACACAGAAGCACGGCCCTTCGTACCCAACAGAATTTCAAGAAAAGACAACATATTTGGTTGTACATGAGGATATATAGGGTTATCGTACATATTTGCAATATGTCTCTGTGACAATACCATCAATAAGTTATTTCCTGGGAATAATTCATGCATCCTTTATTTACACTAGCATGGGATCTTCACTGCATACCATCCAGAAAAAGCAGTAGTTCAATCTAAAAAGTCTGGAAAACAGTGGAGGAGAGTTCACTAATATGTCAGTTGTTGCCTTGATTAAAACTCTATTTGGTCAGTTGATCTAGAAAGCATGAATAAAACTTAAGTGAGAAAAAGAATCAATAGAAGAAACTCAAGAAAAACGGATATTTGAGACAAACACAAAAAAAAAGACTAATTTGTTTTCTGAATTCAACAGAAATAGATAAGGTTAAGGTCACTTGCAAATGAGAAACTCATCTTCACCTTGTTCATAGTATCTTCTCTTCTTAATCCTCAGACTTTATTTTAATAGTTCCAAAAGGATGTTATTATTTATTACATTTTGTTGCAACCATAATCTGATTAAACACTGCTTTATCTCTGCTTTTTATCACTGCTTTAATCTCAGGAGTACATGCATCTCATTAAATCAGGAAAAATATGCTACAGTCTAGCTAGTCTGAAATAGCCTTCAAAAAAAACCACCGAAAAAAAAAATCCACTGAAGTTTGAACTACTCTGCAAAATTCCCTTGAGTGTTTCAGCTGTTAGTATAGAGTATACACTGCTGAGTATTTTATACACATCCTTCCCCATGTATGTATACATTACACTATCCTTCCCTAGTGTTCTTGGCAGTTATCATCCTATCCTACTTTGATTGCTCTTGTTTTTCCAATACTTTTCATACACCAATTTACTTCATTTGCCTGAGAATCACTGAGTAGTGAAGGAAAGAAAATCATAGACATGCATTAAAAGCCTTTGAAGAAAATACACCTTGAAAATTAGAAGAAGATGTAGCAAGAAAAAGACTACACTGAAGTTATTCCAAACTGAAACTACAGTTTAGTACAGTTCCAGCATAAATACATTGCATCCAGACACAGAACCACATCAGGTTATGTAGACTGCAGAACAGAAACATGTTTGTAACTAACACTTTGAGGTTTTATTGTACTTTGTAATTACCGCTAAAAGTGAATGAAAAGATGTTATGAAATAAAAATAAACAAAAGACCTAAGTTTATCAATACCCTTATGCCAGCTACACATTCCTGAAACTTAAAATGGCACACCCTACCCATATCTATCTAAACTATTTCTAAGGCATCTATTGTTGTCATATGTGAGTGCCAAAGTCAATGTAAAAATATTTACTATGGGTGGGGACAAAGGCTGTCTGAATTCAGATGAAAGTACTACCTATAAAGGGGCACATAGTTGCATTTTTACAATCAATAAGCATATTAAATGTTTAGGTTTGGGTGTGCATTTATAAAAAAAAAATCTAACAAAATAAAAAGAAAAAAAACAACCATCAAAAGGTAAGCCTCAGAAGAGCTAGAGAAGGGACAGAGATATCAAAGGGGAAGACTAACAAAGAAACCACGAAAACCAAACCCACTTTATGTAATAAAAAGAATGTCATTTATCACTACTTGCTTTATTTGAATACACACACAAAAATAAATCCCAAGGGGAGCAAATATTCTGTCCAAAACTACACACATCAGAGAAAAAAAAAAATACTACCATTTGAACATTTTGTGTTCACACAGAAAGATTAAGGCAACAGATAATAAAATGCCAAAAATAAAAAAATCAAGCACATGCATGTCATGACTTCATACTTTCAATTAATTAGATATAATTTAGTTGCTATGTTGCACTGACGTTACTAGCCTGCTCCAAATATTTATACTTCTTGCTTCTCCTTCCTTTCCTACAGAAAGGAATTTTTCATGGAAAATAAAGGAAAGCTGACTTCCCACGAGTTGCTAAATCCGTATGATTTAAAGTATCTAAACATCCTTCCACAGACCTTTGGAAGTGTCACATACACTGATTGTTCACACAGCTGGGGAAGAGTCAAGTCTCCCTCCCACAGATCCCAGTCTGTATGATCCCACCCTAATGACCACCCATGCCAAACTGCACCAGGCAGCAGGTGGCTAGAAAAGGCATGGAAATAGCCAACTGAGACGATTCAGAAATCAAACTTGTCAAGCACGCACCAGAAGAGTTGTATCTTGTTGTAATATGTGCTGTCCCATCATTACACTAAGCATACCTCAAAGCATTATGACTGCTTTTACAGTAATTCAATATAATGCAGATTTCTGAGGAACTTCAATTGATTTTGCCTGGAGTATATTTGAATTCCTGGTCACAAAGCTTTGAAACACTTGATTCTTTCCAGGTGTTTCCTATGGACTACCACTGTCTGTAGACTGACAGTAGTCCAGGCCAACTGCATCCTGGGCTGCATCAACAGAGGGGTGGGCAGCAGGGGAGGGAGGTGATTGTCCCCTCTCTTCTGCCCTTGTGAGGCCCCACTGGAGTGCTGCATCCAGGTCTGAGGCCCCCAGCACAAGAAGGATGTGGGGCTGTTAGAGCAGGTCCTGAGGAGGGCCACAAAGATGATCAGAGGGCTGGAGCACCTCTCCTATGAAGACAGGCTGAGAGAGCTGGGACTGTTCAGCCTACAGAAGAGAAGGCTCCGGGATGACCTCACTGCAGCTTTTCAGTACTTGAAGGTGGGTTATAAAAAAGATGGAGAGCTCCATCAGATAATGACAGGACAAGGGGGAATGGATTTAAACTAAGACATGGGAGATTTAGGTTAGATGTTAGGAGCAAATTCTTAACTCAGAGGGTGGTGAGGCACTGGCACAGGCTGCCCAGAGAAGTTGTGGATGCCCCATCCTTGGAGGTGTTCAAGGTAGGCTGGATGGGGCTTTGGGTAACCTGGTCTAGTGGGTGGTGTCCCTGCCCATGGTAGGGGGTTGAAACTGGGTGATCTTTAAGGTCCCTTACAACCCGAGCCATTCTGTGATTCTAGAATTTCAAAATGAGTTAATTAGTTTTAATCTCGTAATTACATAGCTGTAACACTCTCTGAAATGGTAAATTATTCAGAAACTTCTCCATCAAAAATGAAGATCCCATGTAACTCTACTACTTAGTCTTCTATTTCAACTTGCTCTAAATGCAGTATTTTTCCCCTCTGACAACCTAGAATTAGTAATTGGGAAGTTTCTCTGACAACTATTAAAATGCATTCAGAGTTACAGGTAGGTGACAATAAAGAAGAATGGGAAGGAGAGGAGGACTCAAAATGTCTGAGGCTACCAGACTTTCAACTCAGATGAATTCACAGATGAATTACACTCTCACAAGCAAAATCAAGTTATATAACCACCTTTCTGAATGCAGTACATGGAGGCCTTCTATTAATTTAATAATAAAAAGTAATGAAAAACTATGAAGTCACGCCTTCCTGAAAACAACTGCTTCAGAGGGAACACTTACATAAATAGCCTCATCAATTTCTTAAGCACTCCTAGCAAGTGTCTCAAGATACAGTTTTCAGAACCAACAGTTCAACATTTCTGGAAAAGTAAACCACAGAGCTTCTTACAGAGATAATGAAGTCATACATATATCAACTTTTTTTATGACAAGTAGTTACACGCCTCTTTTATGTATACACCATCACGCCACGGTATTAAATGGACATGTTCGTGAACATTGCATCTTATGGTTGAATACTTCATCACATAACAACAAATGAAGGCATTTTGGCAGTTCATAACCAAGCCATTTCTGCAGTCTGAATTTATGTAAACTGAATATTCCTGTCATATGACTAAGATTATTAACTCTTTTATTCATGTTAACAGGATAATAGTCACATAATACAGTAAATGCATTTTGGTGTCAAAAGTTTTACATCCCAAGCCACTGCAGGAGGAGAGCTGCAGGCCTCATCAAAGGAATGAAGAACTGGGTTGTTAGAAGAATTCATCAGCCTACCACCCACTGCCTGTATCTGTATGTCGTTTCGTATTCCAGAAATCAGGGAGTTATGTATCTGTATCAGCTAAATGAGTTGTTCTCATGCACTGGACCTGTTGTGGCTGTATTTCATTCACATCATTGCAAAACACGACTATGTCTTTTGTGTTACAAATTTAGTTCTTATGTTTGGAATTGTGTGTGTATACATACACACATATATACACCATAAAAAAAAAAAAAAAAACAACTAGCATTCTGAACTAAGTGGTAATTTTGGAAGCACAGGAAGGTCAGGAATATGACATGAATGGTGTTCCATTTATTGGTGGCTTGAATAAGATCAATATTAATTTTTTTTAATGTTTGTGTGAACAGTGCACTAAACAAAGTGCATTTAAACAAAATTCTACTTTTTAATACTATGCCAGACTTTGCCCTTTCATATTGCCTGAACCTGCTTGTTCAGTTCATCACTGTTCCTTTCTAATACATTTCCTTTGTCTTCTTGAAATGTCCATAACACAATCACACATGATAAATTTCCTCAGTAATCTTTTGACAGACTTACTTTCAGCTTACAACAAAAAACAGTTCTGCCCAAATGTGCTTTTCATCCTGCATGTTCCCATTTATAGACTGTTTTATGAAGACTAGCAGTTAGAAAACCTTAATATTGTTGTAGATTATGCATAATTGTTAAGGGAAAATGAAGTCTCCTAACTTCATCCAGTTTACTCTGCGACACACACAATTTCTGATCACGCACACTGGTTTCAAAACAATTATTCTTTAAGTAAAAAGGCACACATTTCTCCCACCTCCTTTTCAAGGGTAACACTATCAGAGGAGATCTTCTTACTCTAAACCAGGTCTGTAAATAGCACTCTGAAAAATGGCAGTTACAGTAACTTTTTTTGCTATTACATTTTAATGTACCATAAACTAAACTTGCTTGCCTTTGGTTCATTTTGTCTTACCTACGCATCCACACACCTTACCCTAGACATCCTTCTCCAGCAACCTTTACTGTTTATTGTTTATTATGCTGCATATATTTGTTCTTGAATCATTTATTAACCCCAATATTATATCACTTTCCCCTTAAATGTACTTACTATGATATTTTAACACACAGTGGAGAAATACATTTTTAGCTGCAAATATGTACACTGTAAAGATTTAGGTACATGTGTATATAAAATGCAATGCACATAAAAGATATATACATATCACATACCTATGGTGCAGATTTAATTTCAGGCAAATGAAAATAAGCTTGAATAGCATATATCCATTTACTGCTTATAATGCATGATTTACTTTCTTTAAATATATTTCACACCCCCACTTTCTTTACATTTTATTTGAAAAATAATGAGTAGAAAACCTCATGGGGACAAAAACATAGAAGACATCAAGATCTCAGGACTGGTAAAGCAGGAATATATTATTGAGTTACAATAATCTGGTATGTATCATTTGAAAAAAAAAAAAAGAAAGTAATGAAATTATGCTGCTGTTTTACAGCAGATGGATGCAACACAATGAATCTCTTTTTTAGATTTGATCTCAAACACGTGGCTAAGAAATGACTGACCATAAAAAAAATAATAATAATGCTAGTGAATCATTTCACAAGGGATTTCCTTCCTGTCTTTCCTTTGTTCGTTCTATCACCTGGTTTAATAAAGTACTATTTTATAAAAATATCTATTCCCACTCTCCTTTATCAAGTGCTTCTTAATTTGAATTCTGTTAAGAGATAAACTTATGCTATCCTGCTTTTGTGTTTAAGGGCAAGGGCTCATTAATAAATTTTATTTATTGCCAATGTATGTGGCACATTAAAATAGAACAATAAGAAGAAGAACAACAACTCTAGCCTGAACAGCACAGAATCAGAGAAGTACTTTTCCTTCTTAAGACTCCAATTTTTGTTTCTGGGGGAAGGGGAAGAAAAAAATCAGAGAAATAAGGTAGATTTGGAAGCAAATATAAGTTTTCCTACTTTTTATTTGGAATCTAACTCATTGTATTAAACTTCAGATCAACTCAAGTTAACTTGATTTACAAATTAGAACTATTTAACTGTCTCTTTCAACCAGACAGAACCATGCTGAGGTCAAGCAAGCAAAAAAAAACCCTGACACCAAGGAGAGAAATGCTTTATGGAGACAAGTTAACCTGATGTCTCATGACAACCTGCTGAATGCTTACCAGGTATGTGCCACAGTGAAACGCCGCTGCTTTGGTATGTTGCTGTTCAAAAGCATCCTGCGCAAAAGCCTGGGAGAGTTTCGAGGAGAAATAACTGGAGACAAGCGGGGAGAAGCAGATGAAGATTTCCTAGATGTCCTGGACTTCTCGTATTTCAACAGGTTTTCCCTCAGGGTCTTCACAAGATCTTCATTTAACCACGGATTTTGACAGTGTGAATTATCCACTTCAGGAACAGTCAAGGTGTCCGGACTTGTCTGCTGAGCCATGTTTCCCAGATAAGCTTGTTAGTAAGGTCTACTACAACCTAATATCGGTTTGACAGCTTTCCTTTCTACGTCTGCTCTCAAGAATCGTGCAGAGCTCCGGCTCAGCCTATTCTGCTCTCAACATGGTGACGCCTGCCCTCAGCGTCTCTCTACAGATAATGATCTGCAAAGAAAAAAAGCAAGCTAACTCCTCCACAGAAACCTATTAAACATTACCACTCTCACCGTCCTCTTGCCAAAGATCACTTATTAGCTATCATAGCGGGTGAGCACAGGAGGAAGAAACTGCTTTAGCACAGCCTTTGTTGGAGCTATAAAGCTGCCTGTTAAACTATTGGAACTAATGTGCTGCAGCTGCTTGAGTGACTTCTGGTTATGTACATAAGTGCTGGAGGAGGGCTTAAGCATCAGATGTGTGCTCAATTTTGTTTGGTTATTCTTTCCATTTGCTTACTGCTGAACCTTCAGGGAGGCTGAAAGGAGGGGGGAATGCTGAATATCTTCTGTTTTGTGGGTTTTATTTTGTTTTGTTTTGTTTTTCCTTCCAGAATCTATAGTATTTATCTTTGTTGTCCCCATTTACAAATGAAGATTACAAACTTTTACCTCAAACTAACTAGCAAACGCTACAATTAAATAATGCAAAAGGTTTGCAGTTCTGCCTTCTCTTCCTACACCTTTCCCCCCTCCTCCCCAAAAAGCAGGCCAACGACAACCACTTTTCAAATACATTTAGGAATGGCTAATACCTGTCACCTTGCATTTTCCAGAAATACAAAACAAACATGAGGTTAAGAGCTGTACACAGACCAAAATCAGACTATGACAGCTACTAGCATCTATTTAATGAGATGTTCTTAATTCAGTGTACCATCACATCATGACCACTACTTGAACTACGGAAATGCCTTTTTTTCTGTTCACAGCTGGCAAGGAAACAAACTAATGATATGAAAAGGGAACCTCAGATATATAGAAAAACAAAAGTAATTGCATTTATTTAATCAGTGCATACTGCTATTAAATTTCATTTTTGAAATATTTTTAATGCAATTTTGCAAGATAACAGTGAGTTTTCTGATCCAACAAAACCTTTTCCAGTCAATCCTATGAGGGTTTTTTATTTTATTCATTTGTAATTAGAATAACTGACTCCAGCTATTCTAGAAATTTTTTATTAACATGCTCAGTTTTGTTCATGACCGATAGCAGAAAAAGACCTGTAATAACCGGTGGAAGGCTAATATTTACTTAGGCTTGCTGCATTCACATTTACAGTGATGACAATAACATTTCAGTTATAACCACGCTTCCTGTTCATTCTGCAACAACAAGTCATCATTATTTTATGAAAGATTTCTTTTTTAATGCCAGAGGATTGGTTACATATAATTTTTGTTAGTGCAATATACTTTTCTGTTTTACTTCATCTTACAATCCTGCTTTCCTCTGTGAATAAGAATTTCACTTTAGAAGCACACACAATATCCAGGTTTTCAATGGGGTGAAGGTTCTTTGTGTACAATTATATGGCCACATGTGAAAGGCCATACTGTTATCTATATTAGGGTGAAATCAGAAATCCTGCGAAAGCAGCCCAGTGCCGCAAAGGAGAGGAATCACCTTTGTACTTAGCATTGAAGCCACAATTCCTGAGAATTATAAAGAGAACATCATCATGTTGTTCAGTTGAACAGCAACTAAAAGGTCAACTTACGTTAAGAATGACATTGCTATCAGGTGTCAGCCACATTATGTAGACAAGTTTAACTGTACTGCGTCATATGTGAAATGTGATAACGGTGTATTTACAAATTTAACTCAATCTTGGACAGTGCCACAGAATGCAGAAGTACCACGCATTCCACTTTTGTCTATCTTTCTAAAATTTTTTTTAGGGTTATAAGATTTAATCAGGGTCTGAAAACCAACATGGCCCAAATATAGACTAAAACACAGATACAATTGACACCACAAAAACAAATTTATGTTGTGCGTTATTGAGAACAAAATTTAAACGGGAAATGAAGTGCTAATCCACAGACAAAAATAATTGGATTAAATCATAACTAAGATATAACTAATACAATAACTGCTGCCACTCCTTTTTCTTTGGAATAGCATCGACAGCAGCATTCCTCAAAAAAGAAAAATAATAAAAGCATATTATATGAAAGCAATTATTTTATATCCACGATGAACAAAAAATATCACTTATTTTAATCTATTATTCCATGTAAGCCCAATCTTTTTTTTTTCTTTTATTTCCCCAACAATACAGTTTGTATTGAGACTTACATTCTTTTATACTATGAAATACTGCCATCTTATGTCTATTCTGAAGTATGGTCTTCAGAGAGCAGCAATGGCTTTATAAAACTAAAAAGATCCATATTTTTGGACATCAGTGAATTAACAACATCAACAAGACCACTAACACTGATTTCAGTTCCTGGTTTAGGTTGCACTACATTACAGAGAAAGTGATAGAAGAAGAAACTATTAGTCCACAGATCATTTTCATTTTCTTCAGTAATATTAGAATTAAGAACCATTAACTTGACACCCTGCATTACAGGCACCAAGAGGAGTTGGCACATATCTAAAGAGATAATGTGCAATGTGTACAGAACAGCAGGATAAGACCCTTTAACAGGACACCTGAACTCAGTCATTATAAAGTAGCACCATTCCCATGAACAGCTAATTAAAATGCTTTTCCTTACTTGAACGAAAATCCGTTAATGGATTAACCTGAATTTCAATGTTCCATTTCCCCAGACACCTTAATCTGACATACACTCACCTTTTTCTCCTTAGAAAAAGGAAAATATCTAGGGGTACTAAAGAAGATATTCACAATCAGAACCAATACTTTTCATTAGATCAGAACCACAGACCAATACTTTTAATTCCTATAAAGTCTTGCTATACAAGTTATTTAACAATCTGTTGAGCTAGTATTTGTCACCACCTAGAACTTGGATGTCCTGTGACAACACTCAAAGATACTCTTGAAGTTAAATGAAAGCCTTTGGTCTGATTTTGTTGTAGATAAGAAGTGTAAGCAGCCTTCATTGTAATAAAAAGCAGAGGCTTAGTATGTAACAACATAAAATATGGTGTGATTTAGATGAAATGCTTATTTTACAGTCAGAAGTGGGAGAAAGAACAAGGCAGAAAGAGGACAAACTATTCCATAAGGAAAAAGAAAATCATTTCCAGTTCTCTTAACTGTACATCAAAAAAAAAAAAAAAACACTATAAATGTATTTTTTTTTTGTAAAGATAATGGTTCATTAATGAAAAGACCTATCTGAGAACAAGTCTTATGAGGAGCAGCTGAGGGAACTGGGATTGTTCAGTCTGGAAAAGAGGAGGCTCAGGGGCGACCTTATCGCTCTCTACAGGTACCTTAAAAGAGGCTGTAGCAAGGTGGGGGTTGGTCTATTCTCCCACGTGCCTGGTGACAGGACGAGGGGGAATGGGCTAAAGTTGTGCCAGGGGAGGCTTAGGTTAGATATTAGGAAGAACTTCTTTACTGAAAGGGTTGTTAGGCATTGGAATAGGCTGCCCAGGGAAGTGGTTGAGTCACCATCCCTGGAGGTCTTTAAAAGACATTTAGATGTAGAGCTTAGTGATATGGTTTAGTGGAGGACTTGCTAGTGTTAGGTCAGAGGTTGGACTAGGTGATCTTGGAGGTCTCTTCCAAACTAGATGATTCTGATTCTGTTTCAATAGACATACTGAATCATCCGATCCCCCTATAAATATCACCACAATTATTAAATCTAGGAAGCATTAGCGGCTACTTTTTTTCCACTTCTTTGGGGAAAAAAAAAAACAACTCTTCAGGTAAAAACAAAAGTATATATTTTTTTCCTTTCTCATATGCTGAGAAAGGAAAGTGTAGCGTACAATGCCAAAATGACTGTAGGATTTTTAAATCCAGATTATTTTTAAGAAGTATTTTATTTATTTTTAAATAGAGATGAATTAGTTTACTAGGCTCTTCCCCAGTCCTACTAATGAGATCATTGAAAGTGGACTGTGAAATTCAGCCACAAGAGATATTTGCTGATTCTTTCAAAATAAGAACACTTGAGAGCTCATATATACTACATTTCCAAAAGATAATGTTGATATTGCTTACAGTAAGTTTATACAGTATGTCTGATTCACTTTGATTAAATATTCTAATTTAATGTACCCACAATTAAATCTGATTTTCCAACCTTTGCTTAGTGATAGTTGTACTGCTAAAAGTTATATTGAGATCAGATTTAGTCTTGCTTACTATGCATTCAAATAAACCAGCTTCAGGCTCAGGTCAAAAGGAGAGAACTAGAATCTCCTTAGAACGGAAGCTCAGTATTACAAAAACCTAGAAGTACCAATTCCTTCTATTCTCTTCCAGTTACCACTTAAAGATATTTTTTAAAAATGAAAGTCCATCATTCAATTCTTGTAGTTTTCCTAAATAAAAAATATCCTCCTTATGGTAACCATACATAAACACTGAAGTGTTCAATACTCTGTTGATCATGAAGGCCAGGAAGAGCTACAACATATGCAAGAGAACAATCTAATAAATTCTGCAAACATTCCTGCTTAAAGCAGGGCCAGGTGTGAGGCCACAGCGTGATGAAGAACTCTAGTTCCGCACCTGAGAACAGTGCAGAAGTGGGAAAGAAAAGAATACAAAGTCAGGTGTGGTTGTGAAGAATGGGTGCTATGTCATATAAGTAAAGTATTCTAAGATCCCATCTCTTGTTTTCAGTAACATCCTAATAGAACAATGGCACCTAAAATGGCATAAAATGACCAAATCAGGTCAACTTTCCAAATAGCCCAGTAGACTTACATATATAAGTATGCTTTCAGAAAGAAAAGAGAATAAAGGAAGAACAGCTCACAGTATGCCTGGTCAGGTATGGTCTGCTCACCACCAATAAAACACTTGAAGTCACTTAAAATTTTAGAGCACTTCTGTTCCTAAGAAGTTGCTAAAAAAAACTACTTTCAAGTTTCAGCTCAGATTTATCTTGCAATTTAATAAAGTGGTACTGTATTTAGTCAGTCTTCTTTATTATTATTATTTTTGGAGTATTTGGAAATGTTGTGGTGATTCTACAATAAAAAAGGGCTGTTCAGTTGCTGATTCCCCCAAATGAGCTGCTGAATTTTTGTTCTGTCTTTTCTGTGCACAGCACAAACAACACAGATAAAGGAACACTGAGCATATGATAATAAAAGAAAACACAAAATAGCTACTTTTTAAAACATAGCCAGACTCCAGTCTAAGAAAAATGTGGAAGATTTTTAAATCCATGCATGAAGAATTCAGCAATATTTTATGCAAGTATCAGAGAAAACACTTAGATATACACTTGCGAAATAATTTTCAAAATGGAATACAGACCTACAGTGGAACTTTAAAAAAAGCTGTGAATTGGATAAAAATATTTAAACAGAACAGTCCAATGTGTTTCTGAAGGGTGAATTCATATTCCCTCTGAAATCTTTGCAAGATTCTACAGTTCTTTTTACAATTCATGTCACTATGAAGAACTAATGATATTTTCTGAATGCAGTTTGTTTCTGGAATAAAACTCTATAAACTAAGGATTGTTGGAGGCCATCCAATTCTGTCCTGTAAACACTGCGGTAAATGAACTAAGTACTCCAGTTTAAAAACACTCATTCCCATACATGCATACAAGAAAACAAAACAAAACTGGGGGAAACATGCATCTCAAGAACTTAGTATTTCATTATAAATGTAATCATTATATCAACACTGCATAGGATAGCCTGAAGATTTCCTTCTAACCAGATCTGATGTTGCTTAACTCAAAGGATTAAGAAAAACTGGCCTATGTTCAAGAGCTTTCATTAGAAAGGACTACTAACACAATCCTGTTTGACCACACAAAGAAAGCTATTTGAAAATGAAATGGCTTTACCATTCCAGTTGCGGGAAAAAAGGCCTCAGCAAGGGTGACACATGCTAGAATATCAAACAAAAAGAGAAAAGCAACATTTCTTTTAAAAAAATATATTCTTTAAAAAAACTGATGTAGCAAGAAGCTTGGTTTCCCAGTGAAAGATAGGAAGATGCATCATTGCCCACATGTATGTACTGACATAAAAGTGAATCACCTCATATGACAAATAAGAATAAACAGAGTAGCAATAACTGTAATTTCTAAACAATTGTGTAATAAAACATCTCCTGGGGTAGGATTAAGGGAAATGAATGTACTTTTATACAATTGCATCATAGAATGCACAGGAGCAACAGGCAGCATTCCTGCCACTGCAATGCATAAAGATATCTGTTAACTATTAAATTGTAATTGAAGGACTTGACCTCTAATGAGCAGGAAACAGCTATAAGCATAAACAGCTTTTCAGAGCAGTCATGAGGAGAGGGGAAAGGAGAGGTCAGTGGAAAGGGCTGGGCACAAAATGAAAAGAGCCAAACAGCTGAGCTAAGCCAACCCAAGACCAGCCTAGCCCAGCCCCACCTCCCCAGTCAGTATTTAATATAAATATGGGATTGTTTAAAAAGTCTAGGAAAGTTGTGGTTGTAATCTTAGACTTCTTAGGGCTAGACTTGACAATTACTGTTAGAGCTTTCGGAAAATCTATTAACTTACTGATGAGAGCATAATTTTGCCTGTTGGTGTCCATGAATGTATGATGGCTCTGTGAAAATCTGAGAATCACAAGTACTTCACAAAAAGTATATCAATATTCCAGATTCCCAAACTTCAGAGTTTATTTCTGAAGCTAGCAGGAGCAATAGCTTTTAGCAAACTAGAATTTACCCAGGTCCTCCAAGCATTATGGTTAAGCTAGAGTACAATGTACAAATAAACAAGTGCATTTCTGGGAGGTCAGACACATGCAATGACAGTTTACTTAGTAAGGAATCTGTACTATCTGTTACATTCCAAGGAATCTGTTATTTTGACCATGCATTAAAAGCTGGGAGGAATTCAAAGAAACATCTATAAAATCTAGAGAGGTTATAAATTGAAAAAAAAAAAAAAAAGTCTAAGAGCCTACAATAGTTTCTTAAATAATTCGTTATCTGCAGATGAGCAACTGATAGAGAAAAATAAGTGCATTGAAAGAGAAATCATAGCTAATGAAAAAGCATTAATGCCACAGGATTTTTGGGAACTTGGAGATTTCTGTTTAAGCTGTTCAATTTATGAATGGTTCAACTCAACTTTGTTCTTATAAATGGGTTTTAGCATTGCCCTGCTACCAAAATTTTGGATAGATAAAAAGACCACACCTTTTAAGAAACTCATTCATACAATTCATTTAGAGTCACTTCAGTGTCTTTTCTACAGATTTTAAACTTGTCACTTTACAGATTGGTAAGAATTAGAAGTAAAACACAAAGGATTTGCTTCTACAATGTTACTAAGAATTAAGAAAGACCATTTCCAGGCAGGGAGAAACTAGGAACCAGAAGAAGCCAGACTGGAATGCGCAGTAGTAAAAGGTAACATAACTAATACCTTAAAAGAAAATAGTAACCAACTTAATTTGTTTATTGCAACTAATTAGAGACATCCCAAATCATTTACTGAATTACATCCTGTCACATACATAATTAGAGAAATAAAAATATGACTAATTAAGATGAAGAAGTATAGCTGCTTTCAGGTACTCTAATGTACTGCAACAGCATTTAAATAAGAGAGTCATATATAGTTTATCAGGTTAGAAAATTAATGTATTTATGTTAGAAAGCAACATATTTAGTACGCCTTTAAAACCAGAGACCTGAGAAACTAGTACTGTAGGAGGTTTGTTCCTGAACCTATGCCCATTGACTTTAAGTAGGGACAGGATAAATGTATAGAAGTCAGACAATGAAATAGAAGAAATACAGGCACTATGGGAAGAACCCTAAATCAGGAACAATTCCTACCTAATACAAACTCATACTCATTTGTGTTACCAGTTCATCACCATCTTAAGGAACACATCTATTTTTGGAGAAGTTAACATTTCAAACTTTGTGATTGCTTATTATTTTAAGGGAAACATCCCTTTTTTCATTTTCAAAGCTCAGGTTTTCAAAGGAGCAAGAAAAATTGTCAAATCTTTACAAAATATGTTAAGTACTTGTGTTACATTAACACCCCTGAATTACTGACTGAAACCAAACCAAGCTAACATGATAAAGCAAAAAAAAAACCAACAAAAAAAACCACTAAGCTGAATTTTAAAATAATCCTTCCTGTACATAGAATACTCTGTCATTAATGTTAACAAAGAACGCACATAAGAGTTCACTAAAAATAAAGTTCACCATTAAGTGGAAAAGGAACTAAGATCTTAGAGAAATTTTTATGCATTAGAGATTTTTATGCATTTTAATCTAAAACATGAAATCCATTAACTGAAGAAGATAACCCAGAGTTCAGATGATGAAGAAACATAGTATTTTTTTAGCTTTATAATTCTGCTCTTTGTTGCTTGTTTTGACCATGGCTGTATTTATTACTAGATTTGAGGTAATTAGATAATGTCATAATATTTGCATTAAGAATAAATATTGGGTCTATTTATATCTTGACTCTCAAATGAAAGGGAAAAAAATATAAAAAGGGAAAAAAATCTTCCTGAGGTTATATTATTTTCACTGACTAAGGTAGCTCAGCATAACAACAGATTATTTAATCTTCTGTAGCAAGAAGATTTACCTTTCCAAGTTTTATTTTCCCTGTGGCTTTTAAAGAAAGAATTTCACCAGCAGTGGGTACTTGCAGTTTGCAGGGCCCTGATCACATAAATGGGCCCCAGACCCCCACGGAAGTGCGCAGAGATGCGTTGTGGCTGTGGCCAGCCCTGCTTTCTGCTGTCCCAGCTAGCTCCAGACCTGTTGCAGGTAACTATCTCCAGCCTGGTCTCCTGCTCCTCCTGTCTTGGACCTGATTTGTTCCCTGGTCTCCCCAGGCCTGCTGGCTGCAGTCCCAGTTCCCAGGGCTGTTCCGATGCTGCAGGACTCTGCCCTGGCTGCAGTGGGGTAATCCTCGGCTCCTGGCACATGCGAGCATCCCCACACTTGCTGCTCCCTGAAACACTGATGCAAGTTACTATAGCTAATTCAGTGAAATGTGTTATTACAACACATAGTCAAAAGGAAATAACTAAATGATCTGTCTCAACAGAACAGTCAGTTAAAAAGCAATGCTTGAAATTGTTACCAGATCGCTCTTTCTGTGACTTTCAGAGGCACAAAACAGAAATTGAGCTTTTCACAGAATGCAGGAATTTAAGAAAGTAAAGGAAAAAAAATGTTTAATTTAGCTTAACATAGAGTTATGCATTTTCCACTGCAAAATTACTACAGGAAGAATCAGACAGCTCTGTAGGACTATCAAAATGAAGCTTTTACTAGCCAAATACATTATATCCTCTTTATTTTTCATCTAGTCTGATGATCAACATCAGCAACCTGAGACTTAATAGCTGTTTCCAAGTGAAACATGGCTGTTTAGTTTGGCATGTTCCGCTTCAAAGTTTTATGTTTTCTACAGGGTTTGGAAGCTGCAAAAAGGGCCAGTGTGAATACAACTTTTTATCATGCAGACTAGCAGTATCACAGTTCCCTTGCATAAACCCAAGAATCAATTGTACAACTGAACTAGAACTTAGAGTATACAAGCTTCTAGGAAAGCATTACAAATTTAAAGCTTCCTCTTTTTCTTTGGTGTATACCTCTGATCCTTTCCTTGGCATTTCTTCTTCAAGCACAGATCCCTTTGTAAACCTGTCAGAACCTTTGTTGATTGGCAGCACATTTGCATGTATAAAACTCTACTCAAAGTAATGCTAATAACCTTGATAATAAATATCACTTTGTTTTCTACAAGATCGACAGGAATTAAGATGTTGTATTGAGGCTACTGAAAATTCTGCAAAGAGCTAGGAGGCAAGCCAGGAGGATATCTGCCTGCCCTTTCAGTTTGTAGGGAACCTGCAGCCCAGCAGCTGTTAGGTTGCTGCTCACTTTCCAGGTTTCCTTTCTCCCAAGGCTCTGCTGAGTACCTTTAAGAAGTGAACAAACAAAAAAAATGAGCAACAATAAAAAATGTAATTGTTTTTAAAAGAAGCTTTTCTAAGAACTAATACAAGTGGAAAAAAATCATATTGATGGTTATATTTCTAACACTTTTATCCAATTAGAAATGTTGAGAAACAGTTTCTGAATAAATCTGGATTTCCTTGGTGAATTAAGATTGCATGAACAATCTAACGCCCCCATGCTTCCTCTATGCTTCTAAGCATGACATCTCTACTGAAACGAAGATACCAGTAGACTAATGGGTGTACAGATGTTGAACACATATGGAAAAAAAGGGATGCAGCTGCTTGACATTTTAAGCTGATCTTTTAAAACTTTGGGTCCACTAAATCTGACAGCTATATACACAACTAAGGTCTGTTGCACCAATTGTATATTTTCACAGAGTGAAAATCAGTAACAGCTAAGTAATCAGTAGCTGCTAAGGTAATGGCAAATAGAAGGAAAATGCTGGAGATGTGACAGAAAATTCCACTGAAGACCTTTTCTAAGTGTTGCTTCCACCTGTGTTTTCTGTAACTATCTGCAATAGCTTTGGTTATACAACACCTTCTGTGAATGTTATTTACATGCTACTTACTCCCTCTCCAAAAACCTTTTATTAAAAGGACCACTGACTATCTTGTGGTATAATATTAAAAATGTTCTCCCAACTTGATATTACTGATATTCTTTTTTTTTTTTTTTTACTGTCTTTTATCTAAAACTATCAGGTATACCTCATAGTGCTGTCATCCAGGATGCTGGTTTTCTCTGAGTTTTATTTTGCAGTGCCCAAGCTTTTCAAAGTGGGCTCTCCAATGCAAAAAGACATACAAATAAGTCTCCAGGTCTCTGTGCAGACAAAAGGTGGTAGGATAGCCAGTAGAATCCTCAGACTGAACTGTGTTTCCAAGAGCTGCTAAATCCAAGAACTGCTTGTGCAAAACCATAGCCTTACATATGCCAAAATTTGTTGTTTGTTGTCCTGAGAAACCGTTACATGTGATGAGCCTTGCTTTCCTCTTAAGTGGATGAACGCTTGCCAGCTGATGGGAAGTAGCAAATGAAGCAGTGGAATACAATGATCTGGAAGGGAGGACAGCTCATTTTCTCTTTAGGTGGTTGGAAAACCTTTAAAATTCCTTTGTACCCCTAGAATCATTTGTAGAATGCATAATCTTGCCCATATATAAGCTTGAAAGTCCTTTGTTATCAAAGGAGACTGGGACTGGGTATGTCTTTAAAGCAGTGAGAGTTGGAGACTGCCTTCTGGAAATGAGTTCATAACCTCAGAGCTGCGTTTGAGGTTCTGGTTGTATAATGAAGCATTGTCCTAGAAATTAGCTCACTCTATGGGAATGAAGACTTCTCTAGAGGTTTGGTGGAATTAAAAGATTAACTGAGTTGGTAGCTTTTTGTAATACCTGATTAAAATATAGGTAGGGTAGAGGTAGAAATGGTATAGGTAGGTATAGGTAGGGCTGAGGTAGAAATGAAGAGTAGCATAAAAAAATAACTGTTCAGCCAAAGCATCAAAGCACTTACATTCCTTGGTGAACACCGACGCTTTAGCCTGTCTGTTCCTTCTGTGGCAGCAGATTTTATTAGTGAAGAAGAACTGCACATTTCTTATGCAGATCTTTATTATATTATTTCTTTTATGGTCACATTAAAATAATAATAACAATTTTTGCTGAACAAGATAAGCAGTATATAAGAGGGAAGACCTGATAAACAGCATCAACTCAACCAGTGACAGATGATTTCCTAAAACAAGTTTGATGAACATAAGGACAATGCTAAATACCAAGAAAATAAGGAAGAACCATACTGGTCAGACCAAATGCTCATCTGCCTGAGTATACCATCTTTGACAGTTGCTAAGCATAAGTCATGATGGAAGAGTGGAAGATAAGAAGCATACAGTGACACTTCCCATAATAGCCAGTTTCCAATAATTTGCAATGTTTGGGCCATCTCAGTCTCAATATTATGTTTTTTACTTAACAGTTCCCAATGGATTTGTTCCTCAATGGAAGGCTTTTTTAGAAAAGGAATTTGAAACTGCCTGAAGAAATGAAATCTAAAGTGAAATACTCTCTCTATCCCAACCTCAGATTCAGAAAGTAGTAGTATGGTTCAGTGCTAGGATGTTGAATACAATAGAAATGGCAATATTCTGTTGCAAAATAATATCCAACTGAGTGGTCCCAAATGTGGTCATGATGGCTAAGAGGTTGCCAGAGTACTGTTTCTGGTGGTTAGATGAGCCTTCTCATGGGAGATCCCCTTTCATCAAATCTTGATGGTTACATAAAAATATTAGAAAGGATTACAGAGAAAATATAGTCTAAGAAATGCAAGGGTTGAAGTGATTTCTCTTTCCAGTTCCCAGGAACCTCTGCACAGGTTAATACTTTAATTCTTAAGCCAGCTCAGTTGTCAATGTTTTTCATGAATTCCATTTGGCAGAAAACATCACAGACTCATAAAAAAATGGTCCAGAAACACACCTAAGTTTCCCATCTCTAAAAAAGGACCTGTGTGTGGTGCTCAGTGTGTGTGGTGCTCAGACAAGGCACATGGTACCAAAGGAAGATGCAGCAGTTCAAGAAATGAATCAGATGGTACCCTCCATGGGTACCTGTACCTTCTTCCTTCATAACGCTTAAGAATGTTGTGGTTTTTTTTTTTTTTAAAACCTCTGTTCAACTGGGAAATCGAAGAAGGCAAACTGAGTGTCCAAAACAAGCTCTCCTGACAACCTAAAGGAGCTGGACTTCAAACAGTCTTGGAGCCTATGTGGAAAGAGCACAAACAGGAAAATAGCCTCTGTGTCCTGCAAATACATGCCAGATTCTTCCATTACCAGAACTGCTCCTAAGGGAAGATGAACCCCTAAAAGGATGAAAAGCTATCTAACTATGCAAACAATATGCACTACAGTGTAAATCTGCATTTAGATAAGCACTCAGATGAAAAACAAAGGGTTAAACAAAAGAGAAAAGAGTATGCTGGAAAGGGCACATGAAGAATAGTACACTGAGGAATTAAGAAGAAAAGCCTGGCGGTCTAAGTAATAGCAGTGATGGTGCAAGACAAGGAACAGCACTGAAAAGTTAGTTCTGCCAATTTTGCTAAACAAACAGCGAGGTCTCTGGAAATTTTATTTATCAGAGGAAACCAAAACTCTGGTGGAATGTTTGTGTTGTCTATAGACCATGAATGGCAGTATGCTGATAGAGAGCTTTATGACTTCAGCGCTGTAAATTAAGAACCCCTGTGAAATGTATGTTCAGCACAGAATAAGGTGTGTGCTCACGTCTAGAATCCAATTTTCAGTCACATGATTATGTAGCGATTCCATCTGTTCACACACACATAACTCTCATCCAGAAAATCATTATCTTCCATCCTTTTTCCTGGCTTTGACAAATACAGTTTTGCCAGCAATTCAGAACACTGCTGACAAGAAAAATCTCCCTAGCCAATCATTCTGGTATGACACTCTGCTCAATTTTATCTGTCTCTGTTCCTGTTTTTGCTGACACAGACTGCCTGCCTTGGCTTTTAGAAGTCTTCTCTAACTATTCCACCCTCTCTCTTTTTTTTCATCTTGCTAAAATGTCAACTTCCACTTAAGATATCCATTTCCCTCATCCCTCTGTCATTACTTAATGCCTTCAAGCTCTCTTCAGCACAGTCTCTTAAGGGAATCTGCCTATAAACACCTGCAAATTTTATCTCATTATCTACCTTCAGATTCTTCTTTGCAGTGGCTTTAGAAGCCTGGCAAACTGGGCTACTGAAAACAATACTTGAGGTAGTCCTCTCTTTTAGTTAGAAGTACTCCCTCTTAAATCTATCAATCTGCTATATGTTGCTTTAAACTACAAGTTCTCTTTGGCATGAAATGTTAGTTCAGGGATATTCTTAGTTTTTTTACTGTGTATTTCTTAAAGCCTGAGACAGTTAAATTCAGGACTATAGCTACCACATAATGAAGCAACATAAACGAGTACAAAATCACAGTAAATAATTTAAATTTTCAGAAGTGTTTGAAAACCCCAATGCATGGTTCTCTTAATATCCAACAAAAGTCAATGATTGAAAAGTGAATAAAGAGATATATGAGTATCAATTACCATCTACTGTAAGTCAATTCAATGCTACATACAAAGCTTACAGTAAGAAAACATCCAAAGTTTATCACATCAAATGCCTGCAAATATTTGGGGAAATGCAAGCAGAAATCCCCCCTCTAGCGGACTCGAGGGAGAACTGCAGAGTTAAAGTAAAAAACAAGCAGAGCATCAAAACGCTCTTGTTTTACAATTTGTTACACCTAGGGATTTTTTTTTCTTTTTTGTGTGTGTATGTGTGTATTTTTTATTTTAATAAAAAATTATTTAACTACTCCTCTACTGCAGTACCTCTGAGCCACAGCAAAGTATTACAGCCCCACTGGGACAGATTTTGTACAACTTCAGAAAAATAATAAAGCTTCAATAAACAGTTTAAAATTTAACAAAAATCACAGTGAGCAGAGGAGTAAGACAGAGGTAAAGTATAAGGAAACAATTTTTTTTTTATCATACAGGATAGTATGCAGTAGTGACTTAAGATTTTGAGCACAGTACAGATGAGGATTCCAAGAACAACAGTGAAATATCTACAGATTTTCTAAACATTCCACGTACCAAATATGAGATGGACAGAAGTTTTGTTGAACTTTGTTTCAAATTGTTTTTTGTTGATTCTTGTTTGAAATCCAAGAGGAAGGTATTACAGGCTCATCTACAGGCTGATCAAAGCCAGGTGCTAATCTGTTGCAATGAAATAAGATATCATTGGTGAGCTGGAGAGAAGTAACAAAGAATTCTGAAGGGGAAGACAAGCAGTAGGTTTGTGATGGAGGAGAGCAGTGAGTGTTAGAGGACTGGTGAGAAAAGAAAAAAAAAAGAACATAAAGGAAGCCCATCTCCTGTTTTCATATTTAGCTTGAAAGGGTGTAAATAGAATGGTTGGACCATTTTCAAGTCCAGAATTACAAAGGCTAACACAGCATGACAGGATTTAGTGTAGAATTTCAGCACTCATAAGAAAGCCTTTATCTTTGATTTTTTTTTCAGCTTGGAAAGATTTAATATTTAATTTTCTGAAAAGTCAACAGTTAAAAGTATTGTTTGAATTTTGATTACAGAAAGCTCCAGATGCTTGTGCTTTCTGGTCAGTTCCAATCTCTTCCTCTCTTCACTCCTCTGCTCACACACCATTACAATGCACACTCCCTTTCTCTTCACCATTCTGTTCATAGTTTCGGGTTAATTTCAGCCCCCTTCCCTACTCCAATTTTTCATGCTGCAGCTGTTGTTTCCCCTGTTAATTTTTGCCTTCTGAACATAGCTAGAAATTATAACCTGCAGTCTGGATGAAGGGAGTCACAGCTGCAAATCCTACAGTCTGGAACAAGAGAGATGCTGGACTTAATTAAAAATGTGATCCGGGGCTTGGAGTGGAGGAAGCAAAGCCAAAACTGTAACTGGCAGGTTTAGCTCAATATATTCTAAATAGTAGCAGAAGAGAAAAAAAAAATCAACTGTGTTTACTGAAGAAAATAAAATCCTAGAAGAGAGTAAACAACACTGAGCTGCAAGGTAATCCCAAATTGCTGAGAAGTGCAGAGCCTTAGTCAAATGAAGTTAATTCACCTGCATCTTCTCCAACATGACCAGTGATGCTTCAACCCAGATGAACCTTATCTGCTTGTCAACACTCATCAGTAAAAAACATTTGGTCAGTACTTTTGAAGGGGCAAAATTTGTACATTTCAAAGTCCAAAGTTTTGTGTCTCGTCACTCATGCTATACTGGTAAGTATGGAATGTGTTTAACACTCATTTCTTGTCCTTCTAAAGGACAATTGGTTCATATACAGCTGCCTTTTCTTTTTTTTTTTTTTTTTTTAAGAAGCACCAAGGGTACCATTTCTTGTACACAAGGTGACATAAGGTGACTGGAGGATGGGAGGAATGACATAACAGCTCTGGGACAGGCAAAGTGGCAGCCATTAGGCTGAAACTGAGAAATACACTTCCAGCTGAGCTCCTCCGAGTGTACTGCAAGGACTATATGGCAAATGCAGCAGCTGCAGAGCCGAGCCAAGCCAATCAGGTATATATGGCACATAGGATACCAGAGAGGGAAAAAAAATATGGTACCTGAACAACTAACATGCCTTAGCAACATATTTTTTGGCCTTTTTCTCATCTTGTTTTGCACTGACCTTAGTAATCTTTCTTCAGCACTGACCATGTACTTTGACTCTGATCAAGTATAGTCTGAAGAACATTCATTATAAATGACATTCCTAGCAGTTTTTTTTGTTGTTGTTGTTTTTAATTAATGACTAAGTTTTCCTTCTGTTTTTCAGACGTGTTCAATCTTGAGCACTCACAAATCTGACTCTCTCCTCTTCTGCTGTACCTCCAGTCTACTACAAAGTAGGAGTGAGTCTTCAACACCTGCATTAGAGAACTGCTCTTGAGGCAATACCAGACTGGGAGCAGTTGGTGCACTGGAGGACAGGGTTCCTGTTTGGTACAAAAACTGGTGGACAGCAATGTCAGGGAGTTTAACAAAGTACAGTCTTGCAGCTAGAATGGAAGAACTTCATGCAATGGTGCAGGTGGTGTGCTGCCTAGACAGAAAACAGATTTCCAGAAGAAAAAAAAATATATTTATATATACGTATATTTATATATAATAATATATACATACATGCATATATATGTATATATATTATTTATATATATATATATATGTGCCCATCACCATGTTGATAAACACTTTGGCATTTCTGGTGGACAACGAGCTAACATGTTTCAGCTGTATGCCACTGCAGCAGTGAAGGCCAACCACACGTGGGGCTGTATTAACAAGATTGTTGTCAACAGACCAACAGAAGTGATTTTCCCTGTTTTGAGACTACATGGGGAAGAAAAAAACATGTATACCAAAATACCATTGCAAGAAAGACACTGACTTATTGGAATGAGGCCAGAGATGGGCCACAAAGATGAGGCTAAGAAAACTGAGTTTGTTCCTCCTTGAGAAGAGAAGGCAAAGCAGATATCTTACTGCTGTCTGCAGCTGCATAAAGCTAAGGCTCATTTTCTTTCATAATAGGAGGGCGTATAGAAGATGGAGCAAGGCTCTTACTAAAAGTGCCCACCCGTTGGACACTTGGCAGCAGATACAAGTTGGAACATGAAATTCTGACTGGATATTAAGAACACTTGTCACAAAGGTAGTCAAACATTGGAACAGGCTACTGAGACAGGTTGTAGAAACTCTGTCCTTGGAGACATTCAAAACCTAACTGCACACTCCCTGAGATAACCTGTTCTAGCAGAAGGCTGGATGAGAGATCTCAGAAAGTCCCTTTCAACCTACATGACTATGATTCTCTATGCAGTCCATATTCACCAATATGGAATAGTGGGTGCTTTTTTTTTTTTTAAAAAAAAAATAATAATTCAAGTTAAGTTTTCATAGTTAGGTCAAGCCCATGATTGTACACTGAAAATTGATAGAAAGCAGGCACGTAAGCAAATAAATGCAGGAGAAAGAGGCAAACAAGATCAAACGTATGGAGAGGGGATAGGACTAAATATTATATTCTGATTGGAGAATTGGGCCTAACATGAATCTATGGGGGATAAAGTTCCCAGAAAAAAAACTTATTTCTTCATGTAGTAAAGAGTGGAACTGTAACTCGTCGCCTAGAGTTCCTGCAGATGCCAACAGTTTCCATGAGCTTAAGGGCACACTAGGCAAGATCATGAGATACATCCATTTCATATTGTTAACTGGATAGGGCCCACATCCTACTTGGAAAGTCCTTCAGCTGAAGACGACTGCAGGGTGAAAGAGTTTTAATCAGACTTATCAAATGTGCTCATGCTGTTTTTATTTTTTTTTTTTCTCCTAAGGACTTACTTATGACGACAGTCAGAAACAAAATAAATACTGTGCTCAACAAACTATTGGCCTGATCCCAAATCACTGTTCTTAGGGACGGAGAGAAGAAAAGAAAGAAAACAGCACTCAGCCAAGCAACAGTTAGAAGTCATGATAATATGCGAGAAGGGAAAGCTAGCAGAAAAGAATTTCTGAAATGGAAACTGTGCATAGATTTGAAGATGAGCAATTTGAGTTTTACCTTCAATACCTTTACCTTTGAGTTTACCTACAATAATGTGGAGAAAAAAAAAAAAAAGGGAGACCAAGCAATTGCATTCAACAGTATGTTTAGGAACAAAAAGAAAAACTGTGTTTGAATAGGAAAAGACTTGGTTAACAAGAGTGCTGCATATTACAGCAGATGGAAAAACAGGCAGACCAGAAGAGAACTAACCACAACAGATAACTGAAGACATTTGAATAAGCATAATCTTTGCTTGTGGGATCAGAAAAAGTGAGAGTAGAAACATGCCTTAAAGAAAGCATAGAATTTTGAGACTGAAGTTTTGAGAAAATTTATGGCAACAATACTGCCAGCCTAAAAGACTAGATATGCTGAAGTCCCAGGGGAGAGAGAGAGAGTAAAAGAAGATAATTATATATAAATTTTTGAAAAAGATTTTTTTTTTAAACAACAAAGTTACTGCTAACCCCATTTCTTACAAAGATTCTGCTTTTTAGTCATCTTCAATTCTGAGTGGAGTGAGAGTAGATTTGAAAGGAAATCCAGACCTAAATACATATGTGAAATCAAGTTATTTCAAGAGAAAATGTAGGGCTGTCTCTGATCACATAAAACATGATTGTTGGGTTTAAAAAAAAAAAAAAAAAAACATACAACCATTTTTGAGAAAACACAGAGGCTTTTAAAGAGTTCTAATGACAGTGCTATATTGTTTCCAAAGCAGCTAAAGCCAAAGCCAGTTTTCAAGCTAAACCTTTTCAAAAATCTGTTTTCCCCTCCCCTAATTGCCATCCTAGAGAGCACTGCACAGCAGGAGAGAAATCTGACCTTTGAAAACATTTTAAAATGACTGCATTAAAAATACAGAAATATAATTTAAAAGTCATCTTACAACATCTCTCCAGATACTTATGTACTTCCTATCTTCAGCTGTAGTAAGGGTATGGTAACTCAAATCCTATTATCTTTAATAAAGGGAACAGGATATTCAGCTAGTTTTTGCACAGGCTAAAATAAAGAAAATCCTATTTTCTGCTTCTATTACCAGGATACATAACACAGTAAAAAATCTTTCCTATCCTTCATCAAGAAGTTCCTAGGCCTTCATACCTAAAGAGGAAAGACAAAAGACAAGGAAGATAAATCATTCTCTTTGCGTATCACAAAGACAGCCTTTCACAAATGACCCTTTTATTTTTTAACATAAAAATTGAACCATTCAAGGAACTTCTAAATACATTTGACAAGCTACTCTGTACTGGACTTAAAGATCTGTGCACAGATAAGGAAATTGCATTTATATATGGTGTTAAAACACATATTAAGAAATCCTTTCATTAGTACCAACTAAAGGATCACTAATGTTCTCATTAATTTAAAAATACCAAACTGCTATCAATAAAGCATCTAAGAAATTGATCCAGAAAAGCTTCTCTACTTATATAAGGTCTTATCACTACATTTTTTAGAATTTTCACGTATTTGAATAATAGGTTATTTTTTGCATTAAAATATTTCCACGCGATTAAACAAAACCCTGAAGCCTTAGCAATGTCGCATACATGGAAGTACAGATGAAAACCATCAGTGCTCTGAAATTCTGCGACCAAAACATGCAAGCTATAAAAGTGAAAAACAGTGCTGAACTTGAAAACAAATCTGATAGCATTTCTTTAGTTAGGTAATGGACTGCTGCAAGCTATCTTTCATTTTCCAAAAGCCCTACAAAATTCTGACCAAATGTATAAAATGAAAGTGAAAAGCATGTCTAATCTTTCCATATAATCCCATGTGGTATTAAATTCAGATATCAGCCACGGTATTTTCTTCAATGGTCATATTTTCTCTTCTTCATATTTCACTCAGTTTATGAAAAAAAAAAAAAAAAAGAACATGCAACAACATATACTCCTGTTTAACAGTAGAGGGGGCCAACTTCCTTAAAAAGATTAGTTTTATACTTTTACAAAGTTACATATAATGTTTTTCATGTTACTAATGAAATAGAAAAAGTGAAAAAAGCAATTTGAAGTGTACAAAGGAGGAAAGTTGCTGTGCATTGAAACAACAGAGAGTTATTTTAAGACCTAACTTGAACAATAAAAAAGTTCTGACTTATTGTCAAAACCCGTCCCAACTTTACCTAAATTGCTACTTTATTTTATTTAAGAACAGATCCCAAAAGACAGTCAGAACAACAAATACAAGGAAACACTATTTATAGCATACAGATACCACTATCTTTGCATAAGTATACTGAAGTGTAACCAGTGACTGGAGATTAAGTGTGTTTCCCATCCAGTGAATAGTGGAAAAATATAAATTGTATGAGGGTTATCAGTGTGGGCTGGGAATACAAAGAAGCTACATATGGGAACCTGAGCTCTGCAAAGGTAAGAGGATCGTTAGGACCAATTTTTGTGTTGGATGGCAACAAAGAGCAATGCATGATTCAGAAGATAATGGAATATGCTAAATACTTTTTTTTTTTCCTGTCGATGAATTATTTTCGTTTCTACTTCATACACTGCCTAAAGCTAACTTTAAAGCAACAACAACAATAAAAGAGTATAAGACCAAGTGCACCTTTAGGATATTTTATGTATTTCACAACAGACTCAAATGTCTTCTCACCACTACCTTTTCTGCAGATGAGAATTACAGCATATTTGTTTCTTACATAATAAATGCAACTTAAAATAAATATAAACTACTGCCTTGAAGTTACAGATGATGACTGTATCACAGACCACAGCCGAATCTTGGCAAAAACATAGGATGTCTTGATTTGTTCAGCTCTGAATCATGTTAAGACCTGTTTCATGAACATCAGAAGCAAACAAAGCCACAGACTCACACACTGCAAATGAGCTCAGTGTCACTGTGGTGATCAAGTCAGCTGACCATCTGATCTGACCAAAAACTGACAGAAATCTTTCCTTCCAGTTCTTCCCACTGAAAATGCAATTACCATCCCACAAAGTGTAATTTCTCATTTTTCTTTATTTTCCATTAATTACATATAGTGAAGTAACAGTATTTTTTACTTCTCTATCACAATAGATAATTCTATGAGCTTACTGGTTTCATTCACCATATACTTACACTAGGCAAACAAAAGAAAATAAGCATACACAGGCCTGCAAATTTTTTCCAATGATAAAAAAAAAAAGAAAAAAAAAATATATATATATATTTGCCAAGGAATTACCTTAAATGCTTGAATGAAGCATCATAAATATGGTACAACAAACACTGGTAAGGTATATATGCAACTTTTAACCTTAGAAAGTCAATAAGGATAGCACTACAATGAGTACTATCAGTTGTGAAAGAAATGCATTTGAAAAGATACTCTCAAACAGTATTATTAGTATTCTTCTAATTTGATAATACACAGCAACTACTGTCTGGGACACTGCTCAGAGTTATAACTGTTCAATCTACAAAATTTCAGCACAATTTTCTCCTCAGCCCCCACACTGGAATACTGAGTACCCCACTACAGCAGTAACAATGTTGTATTTCCAAACAAGACCCAGCAGTTAATTTTCAAAACTGAAACCAAATAACTTACCCATAAATTGGTGATTTTCTCACATCACAGGAGATAATCTATGGAGCTAAAACTATACAAAATACAAAATTAATTTTACAAGTAAAGCTCCATAGTTAAATATACATGCAGATGTGCACAAGGTGATCATGGAGGTGAAAGGAGTCATGGAAGAGATTTGTTCACACCATGTCACACTCTTTGAATATGAAACAAGATCTTATGAAAGTAATTAATTTTTCATACAGGCATCTATTAGAAATCTTACAGAAAGTAATAAGCATATTTACAGAAATAAAAAACATCACAAACCCAAACAACCTAATTATATTGGAAATGTAAAATATATTTTTTTGCTTTAGCCTTGCCACAACAAATAAACTGAACAAAAAAGGAGGAGATATTCAACAGCCAAATACCAGAATGACTGCATTAAAAAAATAATTCTTAAATGTGTGGAACTAAACTTTTATATCAACTATAGAGCTCAACTGTCAAGCAGAACATTATCTGCTATAGATACTCAGAAGAGAATATTTCAAAGTCTCCACATTGCCGGAACCTAAATTCTGTGCCGTAATTTGCTTCAGACAAAATTCTTCCCTATAACTACGCACTGTCAAAACAGAAAAAAAAAGAAAACACAGCAAAACACAGATGCCTGGAATGCTATTTCACCACAGATTTAGCTGATCAAACCCCAAAATTGTTCCTTGCTTTGAAGGAGCAAACTCTGAAGTCTCCTTACTCCTCAAGCTATGTATTTTTTTCCTTTGCCCTTCAACCAGCCCTATCACTGTTGCAATTTAATGTTAAACCAGGTCAGGAGGCTGACCTGGTTAGGGTTGAACTCCAATTAGTTTACAGGTGTATTAAATTCATATGTTTATTCTATAGCATTTACAGTAAAGGAGGCTGTTGGAAGGTTCATTTGTCTAAGCTGCTCTAAAGCTAATAGAGAGGAAGTTTAAGAGGGTCTTATATTTATGGATAGACAGAACTCCCTCTCTGCAAACTAAAACCTGAAAGAAAAAATAAAGTTACCTATCATGAATACAGTCTTCCATTTCCCCATCTGAGTATTTCCTCAATAGTTCTATACCTTCTTTTGGCAATTATGAAACTTATGGTTTTAGTTCTTATTTTTGGAATATTTTCTATAAATTAAACTTTCCATTTGGGGATGTATAATGACTTCATTAACAAAAGTTCAAACAAATCCTTAAAAACACCTTTTTCAATCAACATTACCAGAAATAGACCTTTGGCTAGAAAAAAAGGGTCTCGGGGGGACCACTCTTGAGTGGTCAGTATAAAATTTAAATACTGTTCCATCACAAATTCTTTATAATATCGAGCCCTTTTAACTAAGGGAACTAAGATTTGTGATTTATCTCTGTAACGCTGTGTTATTTTCATAAGAACTTTGGAAGACATAGACCAATTGAAAGTAAGAAACTGCAAAGATAAAGTCAAAGTGACAATATTTATCAATTATAAATTCTCCAAGACAAAGAAGCAAGAAAAATTACGTTTGCACCTCCACTAAGCGGGCTCAGAGTGAACTTTACATCCAAAGAATATCCAAAGAACACACATAGAATATTTATAAATGTCCCGACTGCATTTAAAAGATTCATTTTGTGAACACAGTGCTTCAGACACCAAAGTCAATCAACCTCAAGACACCAATCTGTAGCTAATGCATTCAGGATTAAAGATATTCTACTTGTACCATTGGCCTGGTTTAACATGATACTAGTATTAATTTCTGTATGTCAGAAAGAACTTTAAGCTTTAATAATGATACACCACTTCCTAAATTTGCACTTGCTGTAAACCAATATGATTATCTGTAGGAGAAGTTACAGGCAGATCAGACACGGGGTCACAAATATGACTTTTGGAAGACATGCTTAGTTCAATTTGAATAGTTACTTTGAACTGAGACACTTACTCCAATGGGAATATTCTCACAGTATAAAACCTGTACAGTGCAGCAGTTCTTTTACAAAATGTTAAGAATCTCACCCCAAAATGTTTAAATTAACAGGTGCTTTTTGAAGAAAATACTTAAATCTCATCGTATCTATGTACAGAGAAGAATAGAATAATTTATGCCATGAATATTCTAGGACAGTGACAGACTGCATTTTTTTGGCTTTACTGAGTATTTTCTCTAGTGGTAAATTCAGGGATGGATCAGAAGTCATACTAAATACAAAAGTTTATTGTTTTGCTATTCCTCTGAAAGAGTTATATTTGGAGCCAGTTACCTACTTTCTAAAGCAAGAACATTCTGCTGTCATACTACCTGATATAAGTTAAAAATATTTTGTCTATCCTTTTACAATTGCTTTTTCAGGAGAATGGCTAAACTTAATGCTCTTTTACTGGTCTCTCACCCACTGTACTGCACCATGCAAAATTTCACCTACAAAAAATTGAATGACTCAGAGAACTTCATGGACAGGTGTTTCTTTTTTGAGTGGTCAGTATAAATGAGAAAACTCTTCCATGTACCTTGTAACTTAAAACAACTTTAAACACAGAAACTAAAAGCCGAATATGGTAAAAATAGGAGATGACATGGATGCTGCCTTGTTGCTTAACTATCTACAGTTTGATACTGAGCTAGGGTCTGCTTCTATTTATTTGATTGCAAACTATATTCATGTAATTGAATAGTATTTGACCCATTTTAGATACAGAGTAGGCATATTTCACTTTTTTTCACAGTTAAACACCTGCAATTATTTTTGTGTGAAGTCTGGAGCTTTAAAAAATTCCTATCATGCATTTTCTTTGTTTTGTACGTGACATTAAACATCAGTTTCCTTGAGGAAATTGGTGTTTACAGAGATGATTATACAAGTATGGCTTTTTATGAAAAATAATAACTAAGATAAATATTTTCAGGAGTATTCATTATAACAGCTATTCAGCATGCTATTCAGAACAATTCCACAGCCAATGTTCTCACTGTTCTCAACGGAGGCTCTTAATGCTGAATACATGTGGAAAACAGGTAATTCTGCTGGGTGCCTAAAACAGACAAGATTTCTCTTGAAAAATATGCAGTTTGCCTTGCACTACTGTGGACACAATTTTCACCAGTTGCCTGCTGGCCAACTTTAGAAAAATATACATATGAATGCAAAAATCATATTTTAGATGTTTGGAGAATGTAGGTAACATTTTAGAAAATGTCTAAATACTGGAAACTTTTAAAAGGCAGCATGATCATGTAAGTACCTTAAAGAAAATAACTGAATGCAAATCTGCTTAGAAACTCCAAGACAAAATCATAATTATCATAAATTCCATTTATGCATAGGTTTTAAAAAGAAAGAGAAAAATGAAGGAGGTTATCTAAAGCTATGCCTGTGTTTCAGGTTTCCTTCTGTCTGCCTGTACTCTGGTCTCATGGACCATTCCCATTAGTGGCTGGAGTGCCAGGAAGTGTGCTGTAGCATCTTCTGGTTGAGATTTAGATATGAGAAGATTTAAGCTAATGTGTTCCAAGACACCCACTTATTGTAAACCAAAATAAGAGGTTTATCACAAGTTTTGTTTTGTTTTGTTTTGAAGAGCACAGTCCTAATCCTAACTAAAAAGCTTACAGTAGATGCATTCTGTCTCTTGGAGAAAACACACTGACAGTATAGCGTGGCTTCAGTAACTGATTCAACCTCACTTTTTCTGTATTACATTTGCTTACCTTCAGATTTGTGTTTTGAAGTAAACATAGTCTATCACTCAAATAAACACATTAGGCTGTCATATTGTAGTCTGGTAGTGACTTCAGTCTGAATACCATCATTTTCCATGTTAATGATTAATTGAAAAAGTTTTGTACATCAGCATAGCACATTCTTGTTCTCCTCATATATAGACATATGCAACTACAAAAAGTAATATATTTCTATTGTAAAGTTGCTTTACTTCAAGGATGAGATCCTTTGATCACATAAATATGGATCGGCAATCTTTAATGTACTAAAATATTAATACTGAGGGCAGGCATTCCTATTACCTATATATGGCTGTGTTCACAGACTGTAAACCACTGCTGTGGCAAAACAGTCACTAGAACGTCACAAAGTTAAAAAACAACAGAAAGCAGAACAAAGAAAACCCAAATAATTGAAGATTCTTCTGTCTCTCTTCCCATGACTCAACTGGGCAGCTGAAGCTCACATAATTTTTAATAATGAGAAAATATATTTACCATTTGGCACTATGTACCAGTAATCATTTCCATGTAAAGTGTTCCAAACTCACTCTTAAATAAGCTGGAAGAATAATTCCTGTTAATGAAAAAATTAAATGCTCTAGTGCACAACATGATATTGTAAGATAAAAGTGTTTTAACTGGCAACAAACACAGTCTGGGGGAATATTGTGGTGTGTTTGCTACAATACATCTGTGAAGGTTCTACTTAGGTATAGCAATGATAAATTATCATTTCTCTTTACTCTGCTAGGTTCCTGTTATGAAAATGGCAGGTTGAGTACCAGGTGTTAGACACAAAACTTTAGTGAAATTGATCCTATACAGAAAAATAATGATGTCTCAGCATTTTTCAGGAAAACTATATTGCCAAAAGCCCACAAAAGTTACATCATAAACACAGCAACAGTTAACTACAGTTTGATCAAATTCAATGTTTTTACCTCAATTCCAACAAACAAATTGAAAGCATATGCTTTCAAGAAAAAGAAAAAAAAAGTTTTTTTCCTTGGTAATATTTCTTGATAACTTGGTTTTTTAATGATGAGCAATTACAACATAGGGTTAGCTGGATTACCAGTATACAATCTTTAAGTATTACAGCTGTAAATGAAGAAAAAAATGGAAAAAAATGGAAAAAAAAAATGTAGACTCAAGAGGAAGATCATTCTTTTCATCTTGCTCAGAGATTTTCAAATTCATCTTTTGTACAATTGTGTGTTACCCATAATCTTGATTTCTAGATGTCTGACCTTGGATTTTACCATTTTAAAACCTGGTTTTCACTTTCCTTTTAGATAATTCTGTAGTACCCTCCTGATCTTTCAGCTTTATTTATGACTTCACTTTTTTTTTTTTTTTTTTAATCTCATTTACTAACTTTATCTGCTTAGGGTTTATTTTTTATCTCTAAACACTGTGTACACAGAGTCAACAACAAAGTGCTGTGACATCCTTCTAGAAACACCTGTACTGAAGATTCTCTACTGGAAGTTACTCTGTAGCATTACAAGGTAGACAGGTCTTACTCAGTGCTACACTGATTTTGGCATAGCTTAGATTTACTACATCAGTGTATCATACAGTTCTAAGACAAACAGCTCAAGGAATATGACAAATATAATAACATACTTATTTTGGCAGCCACATTTGTAATCTCATTTTAAAATAATAATGCGTATATAAATATAGAAAGAAAATTAAAAATAGTGAATATGTATCAAGTATTAATCAAGATATTCTGAATATACCACAGATTATGGTTTAAAAAGCAATAACTCACATATGAGAACTTTCACTAAGAGGTTAAATCACAGACAAAAGTTTGTAAAATAACAATCTTCATTTCGCTTAAGTAGAATAATTACCTTCAACTGAAATTATATTTTATTGGCACAGTGTAACATCACTTTAGTTAACCATTCTGAAGTACCTCAGCCTTGAAGTACTATGATTTCTAAACTGTATTTCAATAAAAGCATTATTTTAAATGAACCTGAAGTACAAATTACAGTTCTGTGTTCTCATCCCCACCAGACAGAATTCTGCATTCCCTTCCATTCTCTAGGGAAACATATGGTATTGAGTGCTTAAGGAAATATGAGTCATACAGTAGGTTGCCTTTTGCAGAACTGCACATATGAGTTTATAGTAAAAAATGTTAGATGCCAGAATTTTACAGACTCCTGTAATTACAAATATATTGTATCATCCCTTTTCTACAGACACTTAATATTAAATTTTACAAATGTCTTATTGCCTGATGTTCCAGACAAAGTAATAGTTTGCTGAAAACTATAAAAAGTACTAGGCAGAAAAGCTGTATCTAATTTCACAGGGTAGTATTTTTGAGTTTTACTTTATACTTTCCTACAAGTTGTCTAAATCAAGAAGAAACATATAGAGCTTTCACTAGTTTTTCAAATTACTTACAGTGGTAAACAGCTAACCACTGAGTTACAAAAGTAACCTCTGTCATAGCTATCTTCCCCTGTAGCTGGAAACTGTAAAAGCTTTTCACAGGAGACCTGCAGAATTTCTTTCATTCGAATAATGTGGGAAGCAATTTGATTACAAAAAAAAAAAAAAAAAGCAATAAATGTTGTTCTTCTAAGTAATGTACTTTATCTTTAGTCTTCAAATCCTAAAAATTTGTAGCATACCTTCTCCCTATACTATTTAGAATACCTCACAGTACATTTTACTGTATCGCTTGAAAAAAAAAAAAAAAAAAACCTATCAGTAGGACACAGTAAGTAGGGTATTTCAGTCCAAACAGAAAACGTGTTCTATGATAAAAATCACAAAACAGAATTCTCAATTGGATGACATAATGACATAATGTACTTCAGATTTTGAAAGAGGCAATATTACCCTCTCTTAAAAGTGTTCATCATCTTAAAAACTTTATCCTCTAATCAAGGTGAATTCAGATTACTCAACTATGGTAAAATTGTTGGTCACTTTGACATTAAGCAGTAAGGAAGTGAGGAGTGATAAAGCTTAGGGCTTACTATCAACACCCAAGGTACAACTCAGAAAGTAAAACACATTCACAGATTATGAAACTGGCCATTCACCTGCATTTTTAAAGAAGGAGCTTTGTGCTCCTAGTGCTATTGGTGGAAAAACATTGTAGGATAAATTATCAAGACCCTGTTTAAGCCTCATTTTAATCAAGGCAACGTGGTCATAATTATTGTCCATTGCTTATTCTCCAAATGTTTATTATTTGATCTATTGATTATTAGTGAGTCAACACTTCTCATTAAATTATATAGAGACAGTAGAGTATCCCTGCTTCATACAGATGCAGATAATGAGTGTGATGAGCCTCAGTACTAACACAGAATAATTGCTTGTATATATAGTTAACTTATTTTTACAACCTCTGTTAGTCTTTTTATCTACTTTTAATAAATCCCCGGAATCACACATGCATACGAATGTTCATATAATATGTATACAAATATCAATATTATATATTCACAGAAACATCAAATACTAACAGATGGATGAGATACATTCCAAAATTTCCTGCCAAGCCTATCTACCCAAATATTATGTATTTCAAGATTCACTATACTGAAAACTATCTCTAAAGATACTTAACAAACAGGCAAACAGCCCAAATCTCTAATCTTTTTCTTTTTTTTTTAATGCTTCTGAAGGTGATGCAGTATTTATGTGATGAACAGACTGTACAAATAGTATGATATAGAATTACAACTAGTAACACTAGATATCCAAAGCCTGAATACCTGTAATTTAGGCATTAAATAAAACTGTATGAACTTGTTGTTGTGAATTAAACTAAGATGTAGGGTTTATATTCCATTAAATACTCCAAAGAAACTGTTTTCAACTCTAACTTAGAAAAACTGATCCAGTTTCTCTGTCAATTGCCATTATTGAACTCCTAACTAAAGTTCAAAATTACAATCTCATCAAAGAGAAATTATTCCATCTTAATTCTACAAAAATCTTCAAATTTCTACATAAGACTAATATCTTACTTTGTATGAACTTCCATTTTGGTTGGCCATCCTTGATGCAAGTAAATTTTCCTGTCTTTAAAATGGTAGTTTTGTGAAGGGTTTATGAATAATTTAAGTGTTTTGCATGCTTGTAGCCTTTACAGTGTGTGCTACAGATGTCTAGGTTTGTAATCCCACTTCAAGCTACTCCACTGTAAAGAAATTATTTGTGGTACTTCCTTCATCCAAGCGTGGTGAAGTACGATTTTTCCTATAACAATATTGTGAACATTCATTTTCCTTTCCTATGTTTTCAGATTTCTTTCTAGAATTTTTCAGTAACGAACCTTGTGGATCTATCGCCACTTTTTAAAATGCTAGTAGTAGTATATCATGTACTATAACACAACTTAACATGCACGTTCAAACTTCATGTGCCTCACTTCTCTACAAATTGCAGCCTATTTCCTCAGTCTGACTCTAAAGCAAGTAGTTGAAATACATTTTATGTACTCCTAAAGTCTGACTTTTCATACACTTATATCAAAATCAGATAAATAATTAACAAGACCTAAAATGCATAACTTACTCAACTTAAGTATCCTTCTAAAATCCAGAGGTGACAAGCAATTAAGAATTAAGTTCAAGTTTTCAACTTTTTTTCCTTTATGTGCAAACAGTGTTGATTTTATGGTATTCTATTTTGTGAAATTAAAATAGAAAATGTGTCATTTTCAAATATGAAAACATCAGACTCTATCAAAAACCCCACTGCTTGTATCCGTAAATATTTGGACATATGGAGTGGAGAGATGATTTGTCAACGTAATATATGACACATATCAACGATGTCACAATGTCAACGATGAGAACAAAACACTAAATTGAAACCTGCAGCTCTAAGCCTGGACCTATTGAGCATATGTGGCCCCTTTCACAAAGGGTAGTTTAAGAACCTTCATATATATATGAGATTAAAAAATAAGCTGTTTCAGTCAATTGGCATGCAAAACTTCTTATAGTTCTACTACTATATTATTACATTTTCTGTGTAGACATATACCATGCTTGTTTGTATAGTGCCCTGCTTTGACATACAGGAAGTAGTCTGTCTTCCCTTAAACTTACAAGGTTATACCTGATTCTTAGCTGACTGTAACAACTGTTCTTACATTTGTGCAACAGGGCCATACAAGTTTTCCTAAGCAAAAACCTTCTATTTCCACCATTCACTTTTTCATTTATAGAGAAACAAGTATTCAAGCAATCCCATGACAAGGCCTATAGGCAAGAACTGTAGTTTTGGCATGTCAGTCACCTGGGATAGGAATTTTAGTCTTTTTTTGATACCTGTGTTGGGCAGAAATAGCTGTCATTCTGTTCTGCTCCCTTCATTGTGAACTGTTTTATGAATGCCCTCTTTACTCTGACACTCATAGGAAAGTGGCATATCAGCTTACAGGCACATAAAAATGCTATGGGATGTAAGCGGGTGTTTGCTTACTGCATGTCCTCCATTCTGCACAGCTATCCAACTGCACTGAGCTAAACACGAAGTATCTTCCTCCATAATAAAACTTCCCATGATGGCACAGCATACACCCAATGCAATTATCACAAACTAGCTGAAGCTCTACCTGTTTACACTCATTACTTCCATATAAACCTGCTTTAGGGTTTATACTCTTCACAAAATAGGGCAAGCAACAACAACAGCTAGGGAGTTCCGTAGCTGGTGGTGGGTTCTGTACCACTGAAAATACTATGCAGTCTTACTTTTACATAGCAAGAGTAATTTTGCAAGCAACATATACGCTGGCAGGGCACAACTGCCAGCAACAGGAAAAATGAGAGTTTCATTCTTAGCTGTCTACTGTGATTTTTGTTGTTCTTTAACTAAACCCTCTGTGTTACAATAACATAAGTTTCTGTGTGAACTATTAATTTAACCAGCGTTTTCAAAAGGTGGCTGGTTGCTTAGTTTCCATAGGCTTCCTGGAAAATCACAGCCCTAATAGCAACTAAACACACAGATGCAGACACACAAATAAGACACTTCTGTTTACACATCCATGAGTAGCTGATATCTTTATAATCAACTTCCTATCATATAATTTATATTACAATATTTTTTGTTATATTTTTGCCTTCTAGAAAGTAGTCTGAAACTTCATCAGGTAAAACATATCAACTAGTCAGTTATATTTTTCCTTTGAGTTTTATATATATATATATATGTATATATATATTCCTCTCTGACTGGGTAAAGTGATTTTTGAATTATAGGTACCTACAGTTTCAGGCAGGACATACTCTCTCTTAATAGACACTTAATATTTCTTAATACCTTATTAAACAACTATAGTTAGCCCAGAAAATTACTGGGATTCAGAGTAACTTTGAAAAAATGCATGCAAATACTTTTTTTTTATTTAAAATAGAACATTAACAGAAAGTCATGTAGACAGCCAAATTCAACACTATAATCTGGTCAGAAAATATTTGGAATAGGATACATTGCCATTTATATCCATTTTGTTACATTGTTATTTTATTCAGAATACTGATTAGGTGTACTGTAGGAGCAAGTTACACCCAAGTGAACTGTTTCTTAATCACCACACTTCAAGTGTTGTTACATATGCTTTTTATTCATTTTATAATTATATTCTGTTATGAAAGAATGACAAAACATCGTTAAGAGCACAGAGTAATGCAATGTAAAAATTTTTCAAAGGAAGTACAGAAACAAAAACTTTTACTGCAGTTCCACAAATACTTCTCAAGGTACTGCTTGGACAAATCCAGTTCATTAACTTCCTCTGACTACCAGGACATTAATGTTAGCTAAAGAGAAGCCAAGGCCTAAAAGAGATTGTTTTTAATAAGAGGATTTGCCGTAGTGTAATAAAATGTATTAATTTAGGAGTCTGCTTCTCAGACTGTTGAGTGAGATAGTTGAGCACAGTTACCCACATATTGCTGGAAGAACAGACCTTCCTGGCAAAACGAAAACAGAATTTCTTGACTACCACACATGCTACAAATACATGTGGAGTTAGCTATTTCCATTGCTTACAGGCACAATCCAGACACTCTGGGAGCCATACTTCAGTGTTGTTTTTTTTTTTCACATGGATAACAGGTTAAAAATCTTCACATTTCTTTACACTCATTAGCATTCCTACTGCAAAATCTTAGAAAGGAGAAATACTTAGAAAAATATATAAGAAATAGAAAGCACCACAGTAACTTACAGGTGATATTGTTCCTACAGAATTCCCAAAACAAAGTCCAATGATGGACAGCTCTACACATGTTAAGTTAGATGCTGTGATGAACTAAACAGTGGTGAACGCAGCTGCCTAAGAGTACATGCGTATTTCGTAACAGATAGTTGTTCAGACATGTTCTATGCAAGATAGTTAAGTGCACATTGAAAAGCCAAACCCATTTTCTAGATTTTAGATACACCTCTTCCTATCCATCTGCACAGACAACACTAAAAACTACACTGTCATTACTTTAAATCTCCTTTATTCACTTAGAACACCACTGCAAAGAAAATTACCTAATGCATTTCTTCAACATCTCTCTCTCCCTTTATGCATTCCCCTGCTCTTTCCTCTTTCTGTAGAATCAAATACAAGCTGTTCTTTTCACCTTCAAGGTTGTTCACTAATTATCCCTTATCCCTAACTTATTTATACCTTATTTCCTGTATGACAACTCCCACTTCTAAATCAGCTCACAACTCCAACCCTCAATTAGCCGTTGTCAAATTTTCAAACAAGCTGAAAATGTTCTTTTCTTATTGTTAAGGAGAAATCCACCAGAAAGTAATCTGTAAAACTAACCCATCTATCTTTTTAAAATTCCATTGGATGTTTGTTTTCCCGTGATATTTGTAAAAAATATTGATAAAATTCTGCATGAACATGACTTACAGTGATTAAGCATGACCAAACAGTTCAGCATGGGACCACGTACTGTAGATTTAATTGCAAGCCAAACATGTCGTACATTAGGCCTAGTCAGACAACAGGTAATAAATACCCAGTGTTAGCATCTTCCATAAAAGAAGACTTCAGTATCAAAAGTAAGGTGTGGAATTTCCTGACGACAAACAGAACAGAAACAAATTTGAAACTCTTCAAACAAACAAACAAAGTCTTTAAAATTAGCATCTACACTTGTAGCATACACAAATTTCACTGGTGTTAAATTTTAATATTTTCCAAATGGTCCATTAAGTTCCTCATAAGTAATAGAAGAAAAGGGCAATTTTATCTGACTCCACCGCCTTCCTTCCTCTTATATGCCCTTCTGCTTGTCCCAAGAGAGAGAAATGCTGGCAGATCATACAGAAATAAATAAAAGTAAGAAGCTTTATAAAATCTGTGCAAGCAGAAATGGAAGTGCAGTCACTGAAAGCCACATGGAGCAGGTACAGTACTAATGGAATCACTTGGAAATAAGCTTCACTTCTGAGAACAAACACAATCAAAAGTTGCTGCTTTCTTGGGATCAAAACTTGTTGATATTGTACAACCACACTCCTTCATGAAAATGCTAGACACCAGTTTCTTGCACTCATCCAATATACCAAGATATTCCAACTGAGATGCTTGTCTCCACAGTCAGCAAGAAAGCTCCACGTATGGAATAAAATAATTCTAGGGCACTTTGGAATTCTGATCCACGTTAAAGTGTCCCTTACAGCTGCCTTGTTTTGCATTTCTTTATCTACCTGTAATCTCTTACCATATAGCTAAATTTTAGGATCTTTTGATTTATCGCTGGGTGGTTTGATCTTTGGAATGAGTCATCATTCGGTTTTGATGTTTCAAAACAAGCAAAAATAAGACAAACTACCAAAATAACACATGATAACTGTAACGTATTATATATATATAAAGTAAATGACAATTTTATGTGAGTCCATTAGAAAGTAATGCACTTTTTCTGGCTTTTGTAATTTAACGTTGCACTCCAACAAAATTATGCTATGTATCACAGTATATAACCAGCTACTGTCTAATTCATGCAAAATCAAAACTATTTTATATCCACAAGCTGCCACATCAGAAATGAATCTTTCCAAGGAAAAAGGAGAAGAATTTATGATAGTTTCAAAACTTAGCATCTAATAATGTAAAAGATGTAAATAATTTTGCACATTTTTCACTTCTAGATATGTAGCTTTTTTATTAATCAAAACCAATATTAAACATTTTTCAATAGTCACGTATTTATTATAATAGCTGTTCTCTATTGTAAATAACATATTAAGAATACATAAATATAATTAAATCTTTATTTATGTAGGACAAAACCACAGCATCATAAATTCTCTTGATTTGACTCCTGCCAAATCCCCCAAAATAATTTTATCACTGCATCTGGATTTTATTTATGTATAACTATTCTGAAGGTAGTTATTTTACCTACAGTTTTCAGAAACTTTAATTATTTTTTTAAGTTTACAGAATTAACTTCTTCAAGATAAAGAACTAAATTTAGGAAGCTAAACGTTGAATAATCAAATTTAGCAATATATCACACTGCTAATTACTGTAATGGCTCCTGTCATCAAGTCACATCTTGAAAAAGCACTCAGCTTCTTATCTGAATAAACCTGTATGTTTGAAAACTGTTAGGACCGTTGGTACTGTAAATTGCACACCATTCTTTCATTTCTCTTTTGGTGAGAAGTTGAGCAATTATAAGACTGGTATTAAGCCAAAGATCTTTTTAGTACTAACAGGAGAGTCTTTCAATTCGATAAGCACATAAATAAGCTTATAAAGAGAGCAATGCTCTGGGATATTTCAGCCTTATCAGCTTCCTGTTGCAAAGTCTAAGAAGACAAAGTTCAATGAAATTCAGACTTCAATTAGATTATTATACATAGATCCTGTAAGAGGGGGAAAAGGTAAAAGCAGAAGCACTTCACTACTTGGTGCCTGGTTAAAATGCATAATCTTAAAGGTGACGTGTGGAAAGCAAGAATCAAAGTGATTTAAGTTCCATGAATTGAAATTAATTGACATCTACTTATGTATAATTTCCCAGCTAATTTCCTACTTATGCACCAGTGAAAGCTATTATATGGTTGGAAAGGCAGAAAATACACATGTGGGGGTTTCAGTCTACTCCTTTCTCTAGATTTAATATTTTTTTATTCTTCAGGTTTTGTTACCGCTAATTCACACTAACGATTTTTTCTCTGACCTGGGTTTCAAAGTATACTTTAAGATTCCTCAACCCTAATAATTGTTGATGTACTTTGAAAAAAAAAGATAAATGGTTCTTTACGTAGAGATAGAATCAGATGTTAGAATTCACATTTGGGGCATCAAGGTTTTCTAAGATAATATAAAAATTACTTGCCAGATCTGATTATTTTCTTCCTACTATAAATTTGCATTCCATTCTTCCTGAATCCAGTCATTAATTTTTCAACTACATTTATAGTCATTAAAAGTTAAATAGGTCAGAAATGATTTAATGCACATTCTGGACAAGTGTATAGAAAAAAGTTTACTACAGAAACTTTGCTGATATGATTTTGCTTCTCAGTTTGATCCAGGTAAGGCTTAGTCAGTTGTTTCCATTCATGTGGACTATTCTGTACTGCTGCATTATTTAACAGACATTAGAATTCTAAAATGAATAATTTAATTATTTACTGCATACTTTATGCCAAGAAAAAAGGCACTTTAAGTTACTTCCTTACCTTGCTTTTTTCAGTATGCATCTACCACTAAAAAAACCCACTTTGTACTATTTTTTATGTACACTAACACTTCTACAGCATCAATATCTGCTTGTTATTTCAATAGGACTAACAATTCACAACCTTTTCTCCTAGGTGTTTGCACAACACTAAATGTGGCATCAAAAGATTTAGCAACCTAATAGGGCTTCCTATTGACCCTACACTACAAGTTACATTTAAAAAAAAAAAGATATTTTGATTATATTCATTTTTTATGCTTCATGAGCACAATGAAGTACTTGATCTCTAATTATTATTATAAGATTAGCAAGAAGATACAACTGGGAAAAACTGCTCAAGTGCAAGATAACCAATTAGATAGCAATATTGTTGAAAAGCATTTGGGACTACTGTGCATTACAAGCCAATTATGATTCAGTATTGCCATGCAGTTAGAACAAAGTCCATCATCAAACTAGGACAAATAAACCAGGAAAACATCTTTGCTCAGAACTATCTCCTGCTGTACACCACAATTACTCTGTTGGCAATCCTATTAAAAATCTGAATTTTCCAGATGACCACCTTACCTGATAGCCAGAAAGTTAGTCAGTAGGCACGACTGTAAATGTATTTAATTCCTAAAGTGAAACAATCTCTGTAAAGATTCAAGGAAGCTAATCAGAAATTGATCAAAGCTAATGAGAAAGTGATCAAAAGATGACCACACAAGACAATTTTAGTGAAGATTTAATGGTGGGCTTAGTCTGCTCAAATCCATTTCTACCCTATCATTTTTGTTTCTTAATGTCCTCAGAGTGTTTTATTTGACAAAATTATTAGTTTCCTTTGTATTTTAGTAAGCAACACTAATGGAAAACAAAAATTCAGGTGACCACCTCAATAATTGTTGTATGGTGTTCTGTACTTACTTCCTGTTAACTTATGAAAATAAGATTGATTATTAGTAAAATTCCTGTAATATTAAGTATCACAGAGGCATTTTTCTCCTCACATATAGGAAAGCCTATAAACAATGTACATACATCAAAACAGCTATCTTAAGTGTATGCTGTTTTTATTCTCACAGCCAAGCACTATGTCTAAATATTCCTATTACATTGGTGTATAGAGAAATGTGACTTGCTGATAATCTGAGGTTTATAAAGTGGACAGAGGGAAATGAAATAAGCATCAGTTCCTAATGCACGTGTACACATGTACCAGTCCTTTTTATCATTAGCCTGTCATTAGATGGGAGGTTACTACTGTTTGTTTCATTTACTGATTTAATGCATCTAAAACTTGAAAGGTAATTTTAACAGTAGTTGCTCTCCCTCTCATCACTAAAAAGTGATGGTCAGCTGCTGTAAAAAAAAAAAAAAAGCAAACACAACCTCATCCCAAAACACATAACCTATGATAACTGAGTGGTGTCCATCCAGTTATTCCTTGGTTTCAGAATCTGACTTAGATTATTGTCCCTCTACTGTAACATTTTTTTGGTGGGGGGAAGGAAGGGAGGACAAATTTACATTGCCTCAGGCATTTGCAGCTCCCTTGAGCAGACTTATAATACTTTATGTTCTCCTGAAACAATCTGCTATTTTTAATATAAATTTATTTTTTTGATTGACCCCTTAACTCTAACCTCAACAGTTGGATTTACTTTCCTGTGACTGAATGCTTTTTTGTTGTCTCTGAAGGTATGTGTTTAAATACACGTACAAATATCAGTTTACATATTTTTTTAATGCAGTTGTTTTGATTAACCTTCCTGATGTAATGCTAGGCCAAAGACCACGTGCTCATCTTACACGCTTACTTTCCTGTAGGAATGAAGCTCTAGGACTCTGGTTCAGGAGGAATTAAAAAAAAAAAAATGTTAAGCTATTATTCCAAACATATTGGAGTTTCTAGCAGTTTTTGGACTTCAGAGACGGTAGATGGTTGTTTTCTTTCCTCTGTAGACTTCTGCCCTTGTTTGAGATGAGTTCCCCAGCAGTTTTTCTACACTGTATGGTCCAAAAGAACAACTCCCTACTTTCCAGGGATGCCAAATTTCTGAACATATTTTGGAGTAGGATATAAAAGCAGCACTAAAAGGAAATACAATACTTGGGTTTCAAGGCCCATTTTGTCATCTCCAATCTTATTGGCATTCATACCATGTAACTCTCCATCCCAAACCTTAGAACAGTAGTAGAAGGAACAGAAAGTTAGCTCAAGTCATAGGTAGGGGTTCAAGTACTGGACCCAAGGACTTAAGTAAAATCTTTTTTCTGACTGTTCTAATTTCTGGAATTGGAGGGAGGGCTGGCTGTCCTTGGAACTGTTCCAAACAACTCCTGTCATGCCTATTTTTCCTGTTTGGATCTGGATGGCCTTAGATCAGCTTAGGCAACAGTGGAAGGAGGAACAAGAGTAGAAAAGTAGGAATATTCACAATATCTCTCAGAGATACTGAATTCCTCAACAAACTATTTGATAGGAAGACAGATTTTTTTCATTTGTTTTCCCTCCTCACTCTGACTCTTATTGCAGCTTAACTCTCTCCCTGAAATTTAAGAAAGAGGCTACAGGTCCCTGGCCAGGGGAAAAAGTGAGGGGGCAGTCCGTGCAACCTAAGCTACATAAGCACCTAAGTCATTCCTACAATCAAGTATCTAATGAATATCAGTGGAAAAGTACACTTCCAGCACTAGGCTTTTGCTAGACTTATGGAATTGCTATTCAGCACTTGTGAAACCACATCTGGAGTACTTATGCTTAGTTCTCTGCTCTCCATAGCAAGTGATACTAGAACAAATTCAGTAGAGGCCAACAAGACAGTCAGGCGGTTGAAAGAGATGACATGCAAGAGCCAATGACAGCGCTGGGTTTGTTCAGCCTAATGAAGAAAAGGTGAAGGGGAGACCTTGTTGTTATCTACAAATACTTGATCAGAGGATGCAGAGAAGATGGAGCCAGACTCTTGGAGGTGCCCTGATAACAATGTGAAACAAAGGACCCAAGTCAAAGTACAGGAAATTCTGGTTAGATATTGGGAAAAATGTTTTATTATGAAGTAGTCAAATAATGAAACAGTCCATCCAAAGAGCTTGTGGAACCTCCATTCTTGAGACAGTTCAAGACTCAACAGGACACAGCCCTGAGTAACCTGTTCTGAGCAGACTTGCTTTGAGCAATGGTTGGACTAGATGACCTCCAGAGGCCACTTCCAACCTCAATTATTCTATGGTTCCACGCTTCTGTAACACCACATGTACTTGCATTTTCTCCATCCCTTTCACATTTATATGCACATCCTAAGTTAACGGGGCATGTGATCTTGTCTTATTTATCAATGGTGTATTTTTTTTTTAATGCCTTAGAAGGTACTCAACAAATATTGTGTAGACTCTGTACTGTAATACCATAATGCAGACCTATTTGGAATAACCTGAAATTAGACTGGCACTTATATGTAATAGCATCTGCAATATCAAACCAAATGGTTAGTCGGAAATCTTCAGTACAACCTCAGAAATCCTACAAACATAATACAGCAGGAGGCACTAAGTCATTGGGAAGACACAGGAGAGGGGACAGATAAAACTGAAAAGCATTTGGGACATGAACAACAGCGGGACAGCTCCAAGCTATTAATAACCAATAGATACTGCTCCCCTCACTGTAACCCTTGCTATTCATAGCTTAAGGCTTTAATACATCAAGGATGAGATGTAGACAACAGGATCATCACATTCAAAATAAACATCAACAGAATTTAATGTCTTAACTATACACTTTCATTTCTACTAGAAAAGGTTAACATCATTAATATTAAAAGATTAAATGATTAATATTAACAAACTGAATACCCAGTATAAGCAAGCACCACTAAATGTAGTTTCTCTAAACTACAAGTAGAGCTTTGAATTTCATCCAGACATGGTGGTGATCCACTATTTTACCAAAAAAAGAACACTTGTTCTCAGGAATAAGATACATTCCCAGTTGCAAGAATAAAATTTTTTAGTAAGCAATGTTTTTCTTGTCTAGAGCTGCACTATACCTCATACTTGTTAAACTTGCAAAGGAGACTTAACATTCCACATGTCTGCATATATCAACTTTCTTTCAAATCTGTCCATCAGGTGAGTGGGGTTTGTGTAACACCCTTTCTTCATGAAACTCTTGCTCTCCTCTAGCAAAAAAATTGGTCTTGGAACTTATCCACAAAGACTACGTATTTAGCAGTCAAATGGTTCTGCCTTGCTTTTGGACCTATGCGTTCCTCTCACATTTACATTGTTAACACATCAACATAATTTCACAGATTTTCCCATCATCTGTTAGCTCCAAAATCTTCTCTAACAGAGGAGCACCATGCAGCTAAAATGATTTATTTCAATTCAGGATATTTTTTATATGAAATTCACCAAGGTTCTTTTAGTGTTTTATGCAAAATTCCATCTCAATTAATGCTCAGTTATACACCTTGGTGTCCCAAGCAGAGGTGTTTAGAACATTAGCTTAGTACCACACAGCTGACACCACACCACTGTGTGCTCCCTTTCCACTGTATGTCCTTGCCCACTTCTTGGACAGACATCAATGCTAATTTTTATATAATTTTACTATATTAATCCTATTTTTAAAATACTAGAACAAAAACTGATTATATAGTTCCCATTGAAAAATACATTAAGCACTTAGGTTAACAACTTTAAAGTAGAACTTTACACAGCAATGTCTTTAATAAAAAGGATTAAAATCCTGATTAATCTCTGCTTGATTATGATGAGCTTGCCCGGCTAAATTACCCGGTTTCTACACTTACTAAATCAGGAAATCAGCAACATGCATTTGCAGCAACATTTATATTCAAGAAAATGCATTTATATACGTGAATTTTAAAAGCTTATATTTTTGCTAATTCCAACAGCATGAGAATGAACACTATTTGGATTGTACAGGTCACACAACTCCAATAATCTAAAGACGTAAGCCTTTTGAAATAGAAGTGAAAATAAGGCCCTTATAGTTACTTATTTAAAATATAAGATACCAGTTTAATTTATCTTTATGGACAATTCATAAAGAATATTAATCCAAAAATGTTTACTAAGTTGTAAAAATTAGTGTCTTTGAGAGAAGGTTAGCATATGCCGATTATTGTAACATGTTGGTGCCAGTACCACTTAGCAGTAAACAAAGCAATAAAATGTTGCCAGACAAGTAAACAACAAAATTCTTAATTAGTGACTGCTACTAAATTCAGAGAGTCATTTCTACTAGTCTGTAAGTTTGAAAACACTCATCTTCCTTTACTTTAGGTTGTGTGGATTTAGTTGGGACTTAACAGATCAAGAGCAGTTTTCCTAACTAAAAGGGAGAACAGAACTGTTTTTAAAATGGAAAGAAGGTTGTGTTGTATTGGAGCACACAACAGACTTTTGCCAGGATTTTCAAAGGTACCATTATTTTTCCAGCTGGAATATTTGTTGAAACTAAGCTTTTATGTAGCTAAATGATTACAGTGTTATATAGTATCTCAGACTTCAGAAAGACAAGAAACTAACGCGTAAACCTCCCTTCTTCTCCTAACAGAGAACAAAGCCTCTGCACCACTGAAATACTATTACACTGCATTCAGCCTTGGATGTTATTTTGGTTTCTTGACCCTTTATTGAGTGGTACAAGGACAAGATCGATGCTTTAAGGAAAAAAATTGATACTTTGGACATCTCAAGTAAGCAATGCAGCAGTGATGATACCTGGTTAGACCTAGTCATGTACAAGGAAGGAAAAGGTAAAGGAAAGAGTTTTCCTTGACAGCAACAATTCTAGTGGCCACTTATGAAATTATAATTCTAAAACAGACATTACTGGGGAACAAGCACCAGGATTACTGGATCGCAAAGGCAAACGTCTCCTTACTTTTCTGCAGTTGCTTATGTATAAATGCAGATGAAAAGTTGGTTTCATGAAGAAACATAGACCTGTAAATCATTTCAGATAAAATTTACAGGGCATCTGTGTATTCTAAAGAAACGATAGTCTGCAAAATCTGAGAGAAGCCACAGGTCTAAGAGATTAGGATGTATCTTAAGGACACATCTTGGGGAATTCCATGACTGGTGGAATTAGGACCTACGGTATTTCTTCTCTATTTTTTCCTGCCTGAAATTTCAGTAGTGAAAAATAGAACACAGCAAGACAACATGGCAAGATGATTTAATTGACATATGACTAATGGCCTTTAAAAATGCTAGGGTTTTTTTTGTAAAACAGCTAAACTCTGAATATAGACCATACAACAATGATTGTTATACGAGAAGAAAGTAAAGATACACTAAATTTTTAAAGATAACCAGAATATGAGCTCCATTTATCACACTCAGTATTTTTGCATTATTAATTGGACAATTATTTGAGTTGAAGTATTTATTTTCCAACAGTACTATTTATGATTACATAGTATCTTCTAGACTATCATCTAAAAAAAAAAAAAAACCACTTTAACTTAATCTGTAATGACTCCGTTTCTGTTTATATTTTACACATGAGAAAAAGTGCCACGGCGAGATTAATTGACTTACCCAAGATCACACAATAAGCAAATGACAAAAAAAGAAGAAAAGATCCCACACAATCCCGGCTGTCTTCTTTACTCTCTTGGCTTTTTTGTAACTCTTGTGTATATGAATTAAAAGCTCTTCCTGGTTTGAAAAGACAGAAATAATCTTTACTTTAAGAGAAAGATGTTGGTCTATGTAATGAAATCCTATTACGTTCCTTGAAAGAAATACAACACTGTACTAAATAAGTTGTGTACAAAGTTACTGCGATGATTATATGGAGCCAGAGGAAGCATTCAAATATTTATGAACAATACTTCATTTTCTGAACTGCAAGTGCATCATGTTTTTCAACTAATTTAGTTTAGAATTTTTGCTGGTCGATTTTGCCTTTTAAATTTTAGCTCTTCAGCACGGAAAATAAATACGCACTAATCTGTTCTAACTCTGATCTTAACATATGCAATTTCTTGTCCCCATTTCTTTAGAAAAATATAACTTTTAGGTATTTTTTTAAAGTTTTCTATAGAATTTAAAATAGAAGAAACTTTAAAGTTGTATATTTGGCTTCTCAAGTGTTCCATTATGGTTTTGAGGTTTTAAGAATTAGGATATCTTCAGAGCAAAGTAAAAAAAAATCTGGAAAAACAATTCTACAGATAACATTTTCTTGTATTTGAGCCGGTGATGTTTAATACTATCCCTAATACATGATGTGTTCTCTGTACGGCTCTATACACCATTTTTTCCCACTCCTTTGTATTCAGTATAATTTGGGGTTTTCTGAAAGACAAATCTATCATCGTAGGGCATAATAAATCCAGGGGAATCCATTAAAAAACGTTCTTCTCACAAATAGTTTAAATAAAGGAGAAATAATAAAAGTCTTAGAATGAAAAAGGAACTGAACTATGTCAAGAAGGACTGGTGTCTTTTTCAAAGTATTGTTTTTTTTGGAAGTTACTTGTTTTACAAGAATACTAAGAAGACACTTCACTTCGCTTTTAATGAAAAAAACAATTGACCCAGAACTTAAAATGAAAGTCCTGGAAAGGTGAGTTTTTTCCTGAAATTTCTTGAATATATTATAAAGCAATTTCTTACAGTTCAGTTGTTTTTTGCATATCATAGCTCTTCATTTCATTCATAATCTTTAACTGTGTGACTTTATTTTTGCTAAGAAAGTCATGGAACGCCAATTTTACTAAGCTTCCTCACTCCACTTTGCTTCATTACTTCTAAAAAGGAGGCCCATATGAAGCAGTTTTACTAATTCCATAAAATGAAAATAAAAAACACTGACCCCTCCAATTTTAAAGCAGTATGTCTTGTCAAAACGTCATAGTTGCACTTATAAAAAGAATAGAAGATTTAAAAAAATACTGTTCACAGAGAATTTTAAAGTGCAATTTGAATGGACATCATAAGAATTATATCTTAAAATTTTTAAATGTTCCCAAAACCTTAACAACAAGAACAACAAAAAGATATGCGCACTTTTCCCTTCCCTCTATGACATGTCATCCCCTCAATTACTAAACAGTCACAGAAAAAATACTGAATGTACTCAAAGTAACCGTTATGACTGACAAAAATTTAATGTCTTTGTATTCAGAAAACAGAAATACATTCAGTCTTAAAAATCGAAAGCCCCAGACACCTAGTGGTTTTTTTTCTATGGAAGATATAGGAATGTATCGAAAGGGGCATTAAATTGAACATTTGTTCATTTTTGAAGCGTATGACTTGTTCTTTCAATTCTTACACAGTGAAAAAATTAACATCATTAACTTTGGACAAGCATGAGTTCACACAAGTGATACAAAGGTGTAGCAACAGAATGGCTGCTTGCAAACCAAAGATATTAAAAGACAGATTTTAATGATTACTGACGTGAAAGTGTAGCTCTAAATTATAATTACTGAACCAGCTTTCATTTCTCAATTCTGTCCAAAGTGGAAATGAGGCCAACATTAGGTAGAAACAGAGCAATAGTGCCAGAGAATATTCAGGTATGTCCTGCTGAGATTTATGGCCAAGGCTCCCTAGCAAAGAATACAGTGTGAAACACAGGAGCACACAAAGCAGTCTTCATACAGAGAGGATTCTATTATTTATTCACCGAGCATATCATGCCGTAAAAATCTGATTACCCAGGGAATAATACATCTACAGAGCGTGTATTAAGTATTGCCCCTCTGCCCACCACCCTCAGCATAAATCCCTTTTTCACAATGTCCGCTTAATATTCAAATACAAGCGTGTGGCTTTCCACTAAAAGGAAGTGGTTCCAGCTGCTAAAAATGAAGACGGAATAATGAACTGATCGCTCAAATACAATACCCTACTGATTCCGACTTGGAATTTTGTTTTAAAAGAGGTGTTCTTGATAGCCATCAAGGGCAAATAGGCATCGGTGAGCTACCGACTGCAAAATAAATCTACAGCTCATTTAACAGGGAACAATAGACTAGTAAATGACGGACTCCTCCCTTTGGCTAAGAAACCATTAGCCTATTTTCTCATCTAAACCCATTCAGACTAGCAGGACCCTAACCCCGGGATGCGCCAGACTGCCTCCCACCTCCCAGCGTGCTCCCTATTTTAACCCGGTGCGAACGGCAGGCGGATTTCTCGTCCTCCCCGCTCGGCACCGGCGCCGGGGGTCCTGGGGGAGCCCCGGGAAGCTCCAGCAGGCGGCCGGGGAGGCGGCAGAGCGGAGCGGGGCCGGGGCGGAGCGGAGCGGGGAGCCCCTGGCCGGCCGCCCCCTGCCCGCACAGACCCGGTCCCGCTCCCACGCACGTGTTCGCCCTTCGCCCCTTCCCACCCCCGGGCGGGCACGCGTGGGGCGCCCCGCTCCTACCGTCTGAGCCCCTGGAAGGAGGAGGGCCAGGACATCCGCGATTTCTTCAAGCCGGGCCGGTGGCCGGTCTCCACGGCGTAGGAGGCGCGGTCCAGGGCCCGGCAGTAGAGGTACCGCTCCGTGTCCGAGTAGCCGCGGTGCCGCACGCGAGCCCCGGCCAGGCAGCGGCCCCGCGGCGCGGCCGGCATCGGCGGCGGCGGCGGCGGCGGCGGAGGAGGAGGAGGAGGAGGAGGAGGCGGCGGTGGAGCCGTGGCGGGGGGCTGCTGGTGCTGGAGGAAGTGGTGCTGCCGCAGCTGCGGCGGGTAGTGCTGGTCGTGCCGCCACAGATGCTTGGGGGCTTTCAGGCTGCCGCCAGCGCCGTCGCCGGGCAGCGCGGGGAAGCCGCCGCCGCGCTCCGCATCCATGCTGGAGGCCCGACGGGACGGGACGGGACAGGGCGGCACGGCACGGGACGGCACGGGACGGGATGGGAAGGGATGGGAAGGGATGGGATGGGACGGGGCGGCGGCGGCCGCTCGCTCCGTGCGGCGGCGGCGAAACTGTGCTGAAAAGTTGGACAGCTCCTGCCGCGCCGCGCCGCGCCGCCCCTCGCCCGGCTGTGGCTCCCTGCCCGCCGCCCGGGGGGAGGCGGGGGAAGAGAGCGGGGAGGAGGAGGAGGAGGAGGAGGAGGAGGAGGAGGAGGAGGAGAGGGGGCTGGCTTCCCGCTCGGATGTATTTAAAGCCGGGATGGAGGCAGAGCTGGGGAGAGCGGAGTCGGGGGAAGGCTGGGAAGGGAGCGGGGCGCACAGCGCTGCCCTGACCGGCACCGGGAAGTACACCGGGACCGCCACCGGGATGTCGCGACCCACCCGGCAGCGCCTCCTCCCCGTGCCCCCCGGGGGACGCCGAGGCTCCCTCCCGCAAAGCGACGGCAGGTGGCAAAGTTGCTCGCGCTGGCTTTCAGCGGGAACTTTGCGGTTGGTTAAAAATGGGCTCTCGCTCCCTGAACTCCTCCTCCCACCACCCTCGATTCTCCGTACCCTACTTTCAGTCTTTGGCATATCAGGTTCGGAAATCGTCTGCTTCCCAACTTGAAACCTTCCCCTGGTCTGCCATCTTCCCCGATGAGTAAGCTCCCTCCCTCCTGCGAGTAATACTGGCTGCAAATCAATGCAAGGAATGTTTAATTATAGCGATGCTGAGCCTGCTGTTACAGAGAAGCTTTCACATTATAAACCACTAGTTTCAGGAGTTGTAACTGATACAGAAAATATATATATATATATATTTAAAGCTAAAATTTACCAAGCTGGAACTTCAAAAGGCATTTTCTGAAGTAGTTTTAGGTTTCGAACTATTTTGCTCTCATCTAGAGTGAATAATTCAAACCCGAAGGAAACTTTTGCTTTATTTTATTCTTTAAAGTGGAATTTATAATTGTCCTGTGTGGCAATTTTCTGGAACCTCATGGTTCTTATCCATGATAAAAATATTACCACTACACTCCTGACAAAACATAAAAGAGAAACATGCAGGTGTTCATCTGAACACTGTTAATAGGTTTTTGTCAAGTCTTTCTATTCTGTTTGCCATAATATCTGTACAAAGAAAGAAGGCCTCACAAAAATCTCTTTCCTTCAGTATCTATACAAAAACACGTATTTTCTTCCTATCAACTTTCATCTACTCAAAAGACTGCTCTGATAAGCTCCATGTGCAACTTCTATCTTCTCTATCACAAAATAGGCCTTACCCTCCTCATTCCCATTCCATCACAGATTTGCAATCTTTCCAAATCTCACTAATTTCTTACTAAATTTCTTAATTTCTTGTAAATGGAAATGTACACCCATCTCAACTGTTTGAGGTGTTGATGCATTTTTCCACTCTCATCTCAGACACACAGAGCTCCTAAAATCAAGATCCACCTGCTGAAGACAGGCACACCTTTTCTGTTCAACAAAACTCCAGGTCTGCAGTTTTCTACGCCAAAAGTACTTTCGTAGGTAATCCTGCTGATCATACATCATCCCCTCATTTCTTCCTTCCTACGCTAAGAACTTTAGGCCTACCCAGCCAATTTCAGACAATTGTGATAAATATTGCAAATACTGGGAAACTCCCACAGTACTTCCACTGAAAAAAGCCTGCACTTGAACTCATGCATTCATAAAGTTTGCTATTTTTCCAGTCATGTAAGACTATTTTTGAAGCAGACACCTCAGATGCTGCCTTGCTGGAGGAGGCTGTGACACTTCTGAGGGCATGCAGAGGGCACAGAAAGTGGAAGAAGATGGAAGGAGAAAGATTGAAGCAGGACATGAGGAGAGAATATAAAAAATGAAACAAACCACTGGAATAACTGCAATGTCAGATAAGGGATATAGGAGGAAAATCCATTAAAAAAAATCCATTTTACTGCCGTTAAAGACAAAAAAAATCCTTTTACAAATATGTCAACGCGAAACGGAGGACTAAGGAGAATCTCCATCCTTTACTGGATGCGAGGGGAAACCTAGTTACTAAGGATGAGGAAAAGGCTGAGGTGCTTAATGCCGCCTTTGCCTCAGTCTTTAGCGGCAATACCAGTTGTTCTCTGGATACCCAGTGCCTTGAGCTGGTGGAAGGGGATGGGGAGCAGGATGTGGCCTTCGCTATCCATGAGGAAATGGTTGGCGACCTGCTACGGAGCTTGGATGTGCGCAAGTCGATGGGGCCGGATGGGATGCACCCGAGGGTACTGAAAGAACTGGCGGAGGAGCTGGCCGAGCCGCTTTCCATCATTTATCGGCAGTCCTGGCTATCGGGGGAGGTCCCAGTTGACTGGCGGCTAGCCAATGTGACGCCCATCTATAAGAAGGGCCGCAGGGCAGACCCGGGGAACTACAGGCCTGTCAGTTTGACCTCAGTGCCAGGAAAGCTCATGGAGCAAATTATCTTGAGGGTCATCACGCGGCACTTGCAGGGCAAGCAGGCGATCAGGCCCAGTCAGCATGGGTTTATGAAAGGCAGGTCCTGCTTGACAAACCTGATCTCCTTCTATGACAAAGTGACGCGCTTGGTGGATGAGGGAAAGGCTGTGGATGTGGTTTACCTTGACCTCAGTAAGGCTTTTGACACCGTTCCCCACAACATTCTCCTCAAGAAACTGGCTGCTCGGGGCTTGGACTGGCATATGCTTTGCTGGGTTAGAAACTGGCTGGATAGCCGGGCCCAAAGAGTTGTGGTGAATGGAGTCAAATCTGGTTGGAGGCTGGTCACTAGTGGTGTCCCCCAGGGCTCGGTACTGGGGCCGGTCCTCTTTAATATCTTTATCGATGATCTGGATGAGGGCGTCCAGTGCACCCTCAGTAAGTTTGCAGATGACACCAAGCTAAGTGCTTGTGTTGATCTGCTCGAGGGCAGGAAGGCTCTGCAGGAGGATCTGGATAGGCTGGAGCGATGGGCTGAGGTCAACTGTATGAAGTTCAACAAGGCCAAGTGCCGGGTCCTGCACCTGGGGCGCAACAACCCCAAGCAGAGCTACAGGCTGGGAGATGAGTGGTTGGAAAGCTGCCTGGCCGAGAAGGACCTGGGAGTATTGGTTGATAGTCGGCTGAATATGAGCCAGCAGTGTGCCCAGGTGGCCAAGAAGGCCAAGAGCATCCTGGCCTGTATAAGAAGCAGTGTGGCCAGCAGGTCTAGGGAAGTGATTGTGCCCCTGTACTTGGCTCTGGTGAGGCCGCACCTCGAGTACTGTGTTCAGTTTTGGGCCCCTCGCTACAGGAAGGACATGGACGTGCTCGAGCGAGTCCAGAGAAGGGCGACCAAGCTGGTGAGGGGTCTGGAGAACAAGTCTTACGAGGAGCGGCTGGGGGAGCTGGGATTGTTCAGCCTGGAGAAGAGGAGGCTCAGGGGCGACCTTATCGCTCTCTACAGTTACCTTAAAGGAGGCTGTAGTGAGGTGGGGGTTGGTCTGTTCTCCCACGTGCATGGTGACAGGACGAGGGGGAATGGGCGAAAGTTGTGACAGGGGAGTTTTAGGTTGGATGTTAGGAAGTACTTCTTTACCGAAAGGGTTATTAAGCATTGGAACGGGCTGCCCAGGGAGGTGGTGGAGTCACCATCCCTGGAGGTCTTTAAAAGACGTTTAGATGTAGAGCTTAGCAATATGGTTTAGTGGAGTACTTAGTGTTAGGTCGGAGGTTGGACTCGATGATCTTGAGGTCTCTTCCAACCTAGAAATCTGTGATACTGTGATACTGTAAATAACTTTTTTTTTTTTTCCTTCTCTTTACCTCCATATTGTCATGGGACTGTACTTCACAATTTCTAGTTCCTTGTAGTCCTTTCAACAATCTCACAGAATCATAGAAATGCTGTTTGGAAGGGCCCTTTGAAGATGTCCAGTCCAACCTCCCACTCAAAATGGGACTATCAGCAACTCCAGGTCACATCAGCCATGGCGTTGTCTCAGGCTCAGAAACCTCCAACAACAAAAAATTCCAACAAAGATCCTCCAACAGACATTCTCCGGCCTCCATGGATAACCTGCTCCAGTGCTGCACCACATTCCTGATGAAGAAGACTTTCCTGATCTTCAACATGAACATCCCAACTGGGGACCCCTGCCCCTCGGCACTCATTATACAGCATGCCACTGTCAAGAAGAGCTCAGATTTGATGTCTTTTGCAGCTACCCTTCAAGTAGCTGTAGGCTGCTATTAGATGGCCTTCCCCTGCAACACGGAGGACTAAACAAATCAGCTCCCTCAAGCACTCCTCACTAAGCAGGTGCTCTAGGCTCTCACCATCCTGGTAGCCCTCTCCTGGGCTCTCAGCATTTCAGCTCCTGTATCCACTCCCATGGCAATAAGCTCATAACCAGCTGTCAGCCAGATGTTGAGCCATCATTCTCCAGCCTTTGATCCCACCTTACAGTCTGTTCACCCAGACCCGAATTCCTCAGATTCAAATGTGAGTGTTTTGGGGGATTGTTTCAGAAGCCTTCATAAACGGAACATATGCTACATCCACTGTTCTCTCCTTCTCTGCACATTTTTCTTTTCATCATAGAAGGCAGTAAATTGGATCAAACATTATTCGTCCTTGGTACATCTATATGTTGAGTAGTCTTGACTATCTTCACGTCCTTTACATCTGGAAGAAGATTCAGAGGAGATGTGGCAGGATCACAGCAACAAAGTGAGGCTGACTAGTCTATAGTACTTCACTCTTCCTCCTTGCCCTTCTTATGGATCGATGTAGCAATAACCTTTTCCCACCTGTCAGGGACCACTCTTAGACACCATTACTTTCCACAAATGACAAACAATCACACTGGCCATTGCCCTTTTGGTCAGTCTGATTTGATCTTATATTTGAATTTATAAGGGCATAAGTTCTGATATTCACCATTCAATCCACTGTTTTCAGAGTACATCTAAAGTTTTAAAGACCGGCTTGGCAGATAATCAAAGCATATTGCCCGTTTAAATAAAAATATTTGCTCTGAGAAACATGGAAACAGAAGCAGTAGAAGTACAAGCTTATCTATATTACACTGCCAATACTTTTGCAAGCAGTACTGCATCAGAATTCATCCATAAAAGAACAAGAGTCTTTTTCATACAAAATATCTGATTTCTCATGGAAGGGAATTTTGTTTTCTTTGTGTTTGTCGTTGTTGGTTGTTTTGTTGTTTTGTGTTGGTTTTTTTTTTGATTTTTTGTGTTTTTGTTGTTATATTTTTTTCTTGTACAGAAACTGTCCTGTAGCTTCATGCCAATGAGATTTGCATCAAATTAGATATACTTTCACCAGGCTACCTTGTTTGAATTTGGAACAGGAGTGTAAAGTGTGTTAGTGTATATGATCATGTACACTGAGATAGGTTTGCTGACAGACATTTTTGTTAAGAGTCCATCTCTGCTATTTCTATTGGCTTTTCTCCTGAGACTGGAAGAAAAGAACCAATTAGACACATGGATAGTCACAATATATTACAAATGGACCCCTTTTAATTCAGAATTAATTAAGATTAATTCTGAATTCTAACTAGGACTAACCCAGTTCTTCACATATGCCACGTGGGACAACTTTCAGTTGTGATGTGCAAAGATTGATTTATATTTAATATTAAATTTTACATATTTAATCAGTATAATAATAGCTTTCCAGTCCATAATTAGTTTCCTGAATTTTCTTCATTTCAATCGACTCTACTTGCTTGTTCCTTCTTACTCACACTCTGGTTAAGAAACAGGTATGCTGTTAATCTTAAAGAATATTTTGATACGAAAAATAAAATAATTTGTCAATGCCATTACTTTATGTCACTGCTTCCAGCAACTGTAATCTTAATCCATAATGACAAATACTACATATTAAAATGCAACTTAATATGTAATTCTATTATTAATATGTAATTCTTAATATGTAATTCTAATCAGGCTTAAGAGACTGGCAACTTAAAATTAACAGATTATTAGAAAATCCAGCTTTGACCTGTTAAATCTTATGCTGATAGTGATTCATTTAGTGGATTGCTTTAAGAATGAATAATCTTTTTGTCTACTTTGAAACACATCCTACATTTTTTCTGTAGTAATGCTACAGAAAGACACCCAAGTGAAATACTGATGATTAACATATGCTTGAAGTAAAGATCAGACTGCAAGGCAATGTTGTTGGAGAGAGATGACTGGCATCAGTGGTCAAGACACTTGACACTGAGATCTTTCCTCTTCCACCTGTAAATCTTTATATGCAGCAAACCCTCACCTCCTCAGCTGTGGCAGAACAGCATGCACAAGCATGCTGTAGACCAGATCACTGAACTGCTTTTTTTCACAGGTTGTTGAAACAGCCTGGCCCAAGTAACAATGGCATGATGATACTTGAACACACGGAGAGAAACCTTTTGAGTTTGCTTGACCACTGAAACAAGTGTCTGGCTAAAGCCTTAATTTCACATTGCCACATAGCATCTGGGATCAGCTTCAGCTGCTGGCTAAATTAATACTTGTAGTGACAATAATTGCCAATACAGAAAATAATAACCAAGTTTCTGGCAGTGAAATAAGTGTACTAGTTCTTCAAAAATTGTGTAAAATAGCAGAGGTGTAAAAGCAGACCAGCTTAACTTTTACTGACTTCCTAATTTCTATTAACTCTGCAGAATTTGTCTAACCTAACAATTCTACGAATTTCAAGATTGTCCAGAGAAGAAGAAAACAGTTCCGAATTTGCTAATAAGCTATGATTAAGGCTTGACTTTTTAAGACACATTTTGTTGGTAGCCTCATTAAAACAGGAATTTTTACTGAACAGTGTAACAGATCTTTGAATCACGGCACCATACAAACAACAAGAATGAAATGCTACACATGCATCCTATGACAGCAAACTCTTTATTTTACATAAACTCTTAATAATCTTACCAATGACCAGGGTACAAAGAGAAGTTATTTTAAATTTCTATTGGAGTGAAACAACTGACAGCTCCATATAGAAGACAATACGATTTTGTTTGTTGCTTTTAATTATTATTTTTTATAAATTTTCGGTAAGGAGCAGTGGCTGTTGGAGGATAGAGAAAAATTTCTAGCACTATTAAAATGAAATAGAGGCAAACAGACACGTCTGTTTCTGGAGCCTGAGTCCTATACTGGAAATTATCTCAGTTTGACACCTTCTCTCCCTGGAAAATGAAATTCCAAATCACCTTTTAAAATTTTACTAGAATACCAGTATTCAAGAATGAAGCTAACAATATATGAATATGTATTTTTAGGCATTGTAAGTCTTTAGACCAAAATCTTTAGGTTTTGTAAAAAATCAGTATACAATGAGCATGGATACAAGCTTTTCTTTTTTCTTTTCTTTTCTTTTCTTTTCTTTTCTTTTCTTTTCTTTTCTTTTCTTTTTTTCTTTTCTTTTCTTTTCTTTTCTTTTCTTTTCTTTTCTTTTCTTTTCTTTTCTTTTCTTTTCTTTTCTTTTCTTTTCTTTTCTTTTCTTTTCTTTTCTTTTCTTTTCTTTTCTTTTCTTTTCTTTTCTTTTCTTTTCTTTTCTTTTCTTTTTTCTTTTCTTTTCTTCTTTCCTTTCCTTTCCTTTCCTTCTTTCCTTTCCTTTCCTTTCCTTTCCTTTCCTTTCCTTTCCTTTCCTTTCCTTTCCTTTCCTTTCCTTTCCTTTCCTTTCCTTTCCTTTCCTTTCCTTTCCTTTCCTTTCCTTTCCTTTCCTTTCCTTTCCTTTCCTTTCCTTTCCTTTCCTTTCCTTTCCTTTCCTTTCCTTTCCTTTCCTTTCCTTTCCTTTCCTTTCCTTTCCTTTCCTTTCCTTCCTTCCCTCCCTTCCTTCCCTTCCCTTCCCTTCCCTTCCCTTCCTTCCCCCTTCCCTTCCCTTCCCTTCCCTTCCCTTCCCTTCCCTTCCCTTCCCTTCCCTTCCTTCCCTTCCCTTCCCTTCCCTTCCCTTCCCTTCCCTTCCCTTCCCTTCTTTTTTTCTTTTCTTTTCTTTTCTTTTCTTTTCTTTTCTTTTCTTTTCTTTTCTTTTCTTTTCTTTTCTTTTCTTTTCTTTTCTTTTCTTTTCTTTTTCTTTTTCTTTTCTTTTCTTTTCTTTTCTTTTCTTTTCTTTTCTTTTCTTTTCTTTTCTTTTCTTTTCTTTTCTTTTCTTTTCTTTTCTTTTCTTTTCTTTTCTTTTCTTTTCTTTTCTTTTCTTTTCTTTTCTTTTCTTTTCTTTTCTTTTCTTTTCTTTTCTTTTCTTTTCTTTTCTTTTCTTTTCTTTTCTTTTCTTTTCTTTTCTTTTCTTTTCTTTTCTTTTCTTTTCTTTTCTTTTCTTTTCTTTTCTTTTCTTTTCTTTTCTTTTCTTTTCTTTTCTTTTCTATGCTAATACTCTCTTGCTAATGTTTTCATTTTTAAGATCGGTAGAAAATTGGAATTATACCAGTTAGAGAGAGAAAAGGCAAAAGAAAAATGGCCAATATAAACTGTTCTCTCACAAAACCTATCAGATAAAAGCTTTTACCAAAAAGATAGTTATAACCCAATGTTTTTCTTTCTAATTGGTTGCCTAAGATCCCTATTTCTGCATAACTACATCTGGGAGATTCATGTTTGCTTTCAGATGCTGGAAGGAGGGCGATACAGAGAAAGAAGATTAGATCTAGTTAAAACATGCCAAGCTAAACATACCTCAGGACATCTGGATTTTCTCTCTTTAGAAGTATTATTTGCTTGTCTGTTTGGGATGCTTTAAAAACTTCTCTGAGATTCCACCTACAAAGACTGATTTTCTCTGAACAGAGTTTCCACAGGATAATCAGATTAATTATTCTGGATGCAGTACATCCACATTAGCTGGCCCAGGCTATCTCTCTCTCCCCACAAACTGCAGATCACCTCTTCCTTGGCTATGCTGATTAAATGGTTCTTCTGACCAGTCTCTCACTCAAATCTGTGAAAAGGTACACCCTAAAAAAACTCACATCCAGTCAAGCTAATACTCAAACTAACTGATCACAGAGATGGCCACTCCAGTGCAAAGGAGGGATAAGACCTGGATCTTACAAAGCCAGATCAGTCTTTGTCCATGCCTCTATTCAATACAGATTGACCCAAGTTTCATTTAAAAAATGTTATATAATAAGAAAGAGTAATAACATGGAATTTATATTGTAAAAGTTGCATGGTTATTATAGCATTGCTTTATTCCACATCTATTTTACAATTAGTAATGGTATTATGTTACTAAGAATAATGGGGTTTTGCATTTACATAGTGGTTTCATGCATTTCATCCCAAAATGCAAATAGGATATTGCTACCTGTATTTTACAGAAGTAGAAATTGAAATAGAGGGCACTAGACACTCCATAGTATTAGGGTGGAAGTTCAGTTACAATTAATTATGACTGTCACTCCAATCCCCTAATAATGCTTATATTTGCATTTAAAAAAAAAAAAAAAGTGTATGACCAGTTGTTTAATAGACCAGTATGACAAGCTACTGCCAGAACATTTTGTTCAATTTACACTTATATTTCCACTTTTATGCATTTTTATACACTTTTAGGGAATATTTACACTTCCCCACAAAACATGCTATAAAGGAGACCTAGCAACTTTATCTAAACAACATCAACAACAAAAAAAAACACGAACAACAAAAAATGTTTAAAAAAAAAAAAAACTTGTTGACAAGATATCCAATATGTAGTTCAAGGCAATTTTTTTTCTTGCTTCCCTGGCTTATTTCACAACAGAATTCTCAAAAGTACTAAGTCTGCTGAAGTCTCAATAGCAACAGAACATTCTACATTTGAGAGTTGTATCTGAAAATGATTTAGAAAAATACATTTCTTTTTCCATTTTCCTGGAACTTGCCTGAGCCTCCATACAGGCGATGGGAACCTCCCTGGTGAGTTGAGGCTTGAATATGAGAACTATTGCTCCAGCCATACCTACCTCTTAGCCTTGTATTAGCATCTCAGAGCTCTCTGTATGAATCACACCAGAACACACAGAAGTCCATAAAATAAAATGTAACATCTTACATCACCAGAAAATGCCATTTTCAGTTAGTTAGGATTCTTAACCTTTCACATGTCTTTTTTAAAACATGGCTTTGCTTTCAAGAAATACTTGGAAAAATAAAAAGAATAGTATTCCGAAGTAAGCAATTTTGTTTGTTTTCATATCTTTGTTTACAAAAATTTTGACCATATTTTCAAGGTTCTATTCAGTGGTAATAGCAGTAAAAGTGTAGTAGATAAACTGTTGCATCTTTTTCTCTGAATGCAAAATGGCACTGCAATTCTTAACAGATATCTATGACGACACTACAGTGAAGATAAGCAATTTTGACATACAGAAAATTATTGGGGACAGCTTATTTTGTCTCTCCATTTCCTAGTCTTGTAATGACATGCAGCCCTTACAAACCACTGTATTTTATTTTTGGCCTGAATATATGGGAATCATGTTTCTGAAGTGCAATAGAAGTTATTCAAAATTAAGATAAAAATGTAACCTTGAAGTTGAATATATTGAGGAGGTAACAAATATAATCTCTGCAGGAAAGAAAACATTCAGAAATTTAATTAGGAAACTAATAATATCTACCCATTTCACGACAAAGATACTTCTACAATAGTTTAAATGCCTCGTTTAGTGTGAGAGTAAAGTAAGAGAAACTCATTTGCACTGTCTGTGCAAGACTGAACAAATGCTAAAACACCCAGGCTGGATGATGGCAAATTTTGTTTAGTGGTATTTACCACTGACTATAGCACTGACATAATCCTGCCATAATTCAGCACAACGGCATGTAAGAAACTGCACCATGTTTTACATAGAAACATAAAGTGTCACTGAGATCTTTTAAGTCCAATAAACTTGAATTTTGGATGCAGTGGACAGTCATTAACTGTTTATATCAGAACCTTTTTTATCATGTGTGACTCATGAAACTGAAACACATCCCTGCTGCTAGCAATGGAAAATGAATTCAGTAGATCATCATTCTATAAATCAATTGAAACCATGAATTATTAAAGAGGAAAAAATTGAGTGCTTTAAAAAGTAAAGGACTGATTAAATATAAAAGATGTTGTTAGATGTAGAACTACAAATCATAGCAAAAGGAAGTATTACAAGAACATACCCTTATAAATCTCACACAATCTACTTGCAAAACACATTTATATAATCACGTGGTTATTTACAATTACAAACAAAGGGGCCGTAATGGTAAGAGCGATGCATCCGTTTCAACATACATTTTGAAATTCTGTTGCAGAGAGAAATTAAAAATCAATAGTCTTTTTTTGTTGAATGTCTTTTGTAAATTATGGAGTGACTCCATAATTAAATTCTACTAAAATCACTATTAACATGATAAAAGGAGGATTAATCTAAAACTATATAACTACACCCATTTGACACATCACCTATTAGGAAGGCTGCTTTTCCAGTTCACAGGCAGATTTTCCAACAGGTAGCTCTGTGGGGACTTCCATTTTTGATACAGTTTGTTAGTGAGTAATAACACTTTCCATCTTGGAAACAAACAAACAAAAATTTAATTTCACTGGCTATCTAATCCAGTGCCTTCCATACTTAAGCATAATTAAAATGCTTAATGTATAACCCTGCATAAGACATTTTTGATTATTGTTAAACCTTGCCCGTGTTCAGTCACAATTAAGCCAAAGATCCACTTTTCTTCAAATGGGTGTGGTATAAATACCAAATTTCTAGTGTAAGGTAAAATATAAATCAGATCCTTCAGAATACTTACTCCTATACAGACTACATGGCTTTTAAAATCTGAATACAACAGAGCTTACAGTTCCTTGTGAGTGCAGTTTTTATCTTTTACAGAGAGCATGTATGCTAGAAGGATGTTTCTTTGAACATATCAAAATCTCCATTGCAAGAGCATAAACTTTCTAAATATATTATATTCTTGTTCTGTATACTAAAGCACTGAATTCAGTCATGTGAAATACATTCATCACAGTCCAGCCATGCAGAAGAGATATATCCTTAACACAAAGTCATCTTCTCTCACCCAGGTGATTTAAAATCTAAGAAGTAGGTAAGAACCATGTGTTTGATACAGGTACATGGACAGACATAGCTTTAGCTTTGACACCCCCAGTTTGATGCAGAGCTCTACTGATGAAAAGCTGAGTTGACTGAGATGAAAGGCATTTTTCTCCCACTAAAATAACAATTTCAATAACCTCCTACTTGGAGTAATGAGTAAAGGCTAAGTCTATTTCAGAAGCATCCTAAAAAATCACCAGCTACATTCTCGCTAGTGCTATATAATTACTGCACCTAAAAGGGGACAGATTTTAAAAACATTCCTCTGCCTGCCTGGATTGCAGCTGGAGGAGGAAGCAGCAGCACGTTATTACCTTCCAGCTGTATAGCAGAAAAGCAAGAGAGGAGGGATTAAGCACAGTTAGTGCTCTTCCCACTTCCTCATCTTCTATACTGTACCTACAGCAGTAGGTTAAATGAAGCATAATCCCAGAGATAGGCTCTTCCCTCTGTAGTAATAAGGAACAGCATTAATTTGATTCAAACTTTGTTTCTAAAGTTGTTCCTGAATAATGCAACTACACAGCATCCACTGATCTGTAAAACTCATGAGGTGGGAGTCTAGCCCATTCTGAACAAGGTCTGAAGAAGAAAGATACTTATCCTTTTTCTCCAATTTATTTTCCACTTTATCAGTTGAATGATTGATCTGCTCACTTCATGCAGAGGGACACAGGTGGCATCCATGATATTTCATTAAGGGTACACTTGATGAAACATAATGATTTCAGTTTGCAGGGGTTTAGGAGCACTTCATTCCCGTAAGACTTGCACAGCATTAAAATATCTTAATTTTACTCCAACAAACAGGAAAGATTACAAGTTAAAAGCAAACTTCATTCAAACCTAGTTTCACTCAGTTCTCAATGAAAAATCATAAAATCATATCATATTAACAAACATTAGGTAAAACAATCAGAATATGTAAAAAAGAACTAGAGTGCTTAACAAGACTCCAAGTCAGGTGAGTTTTGCATGATTTCAAATTCTCACCAATCTCTACAATAAGGTTCCAGAAAATTCAAGGACAACATTCACATTATAATTTGTAAAGACTGTGCCTTTGGAAAAAGATGGAAAATATTTTTTTTTCAGAACTACACATCAGAATTCTTTGGCTGCTTTATAGTAGTTGAATCATATCTGAGACTTTCTAATTATTATCTTAATTAGTTTCATAATTTCTAATGATGGTTTGAATTACTCAACACCTTCACACATGATACATTTTTTCTGTTTAAATTGTCTAGAAGAGACAAAGAAGGCTACTAGGTATTCCAGTGTTTCAAATGAACCAATATTTTTGATGGGACTAACCTTGACATAACTGTGCTGTAATTTGACACTTTTCTCTCAACATCCCCATATTCCTCCAGGATCTCACATATGCTTTAACAGTTTTCCTCAACTTTATCAAGCAAGATAGAAAGTAAAAGTAAAAAAGCTTTTATAACAATCTATAAAAGAGTGATTTTGCAGGCAGAGGTCAACAGGTAATTCAGCTGACTGAATGGAAATGAATGGAAAGGTTCATACCAGTAGATAGCAGTTAATTACTCTCAAAGCCTCCTAGAATATTTCTGTAATTCTTTTTATTTTTATTTATTTATTTGGTAAAGTAATAGATCTATCTACCATTGCTAGAATGACTAATGGAGCTCATTTACTTCCTGGAAAAAGCATTCAAAAAAATTTACATTCTCCAGTGTAAGATTATCAGACAGTTATTATACAGCTTGATTAACATGTACCTAATATTCATTTTGTCACACTCAGACTAAAATTTAAAAATATAATGCATTGAATATAATTAAAGTATAGAAATCTCTAATATACCAGTAACCTCATTTTTTTTTCTTTTTTTTTTCTTTTTCTTTCTTTTAATTAGAAAGTTAGGAAACTGTATTAATCATTTTTCCAATAAATGATTTTTAAACAAATAAATCATATAGATGTAAATTTTGCTAACAATTGATACTTCCAGTAAAAGGTTTCTTAATTACCAGCTTTTCATGAATCAAAAATATTAACAGTTTGAATAGTAAAATGTAATTTGACATGTCAGTAGATTGCGTATTATTTAAATGAAGGGTAGAAGAGAAAGAAGCATTTATTAATGTGGGTAAGTGAGTGTGAATATTACCAATTTATTTTCCCTTCTGTAACTCTTCAAAGTAAATACCTTTATTTAAGGATATTAACTTGAGATATAATAAACAGTTCTAAAGTGTTATTTGTCAAAATTGTCACTTGTTACCTATGTATCTCGTACTTGCAGAAAATATCCTGATGATATTAACGGCTTTATTTACTCAGCTTAGTGCATTTCGGTTTGATAGTTCTCCAGTTGGAACCACTAGTCTTCATTGAAAGCTGGATTGTTCAGCTCATATTTGTGCTACAAGTGAATGTTATTTGAACTGCAATATTTGCCTGTAGCCTGTATAATATATCAGTTTTAGTTATGCTCTGAAAATATGAAATTCATTGGCTGAAAAATTCTTTCACATTTATCAAGTGAATCACTTGCATAAAAAAGTACTGCCCTCCAGAGACAAATTTGAAAGATCTCATAGGCAACTGTTTGCACAGTAAAATGCAATGTTTTCCAAGTTTCTTCTTTTACAGAAATGGTAGAATGCTTTGATCCTATCTTATCACTCCAGCTAGCACCCACATAGTTCTCTTCAGTCCTCTTTCCTCTCACCAGCATTTACAAGTAAAAAGAAACAGAGAAAGATTAAATGATTGAAAACTACTTTTCACTCCCTTAAAAAATAGAAACTGAGATTCTGCTTGATATTTGCAAGATTTGTAATCCCTATAGGGATGATAGCCAGATAGTGACTATCCAAGGCTGCAAGCACAGAAGACGAGAAACTTGGAAACCTTTCCATCTGCATCTCTCTCAGATCAGCATTCACTAAAGCACTGTTACCCTACTTCCCCTCTAACCTATCAACAGAGACAATAGTAGACTCAGAAATTAGCACTTCTTTTGGAGCAACGTGACTACACACTGCTTGTTCTAACAAGGTCCAGTGTAATCAGAGGATGTAACATTTGTACTTGAAATAGGATTAAGAAGGGGTGAGAGACGCTGGAAACAAAAAGTGCCTGACCACTTTTCTTTGAGTATGATTAACATCTCAGGATTAATGGGGCGTACCTGTAAGATTTTATCTTTACATTTTTGGCAGGGGTGGTTTAGAGGTTATGGGTCTTGATGTTTTTTCAACAGTGAAACCTTCAAAGAAAGAAATGTTCATATATTCAGTATCTTCAGGGTGCTCATGAACCCTGCTTTCAGCAGCTCTCCATACACACGAAAATCCTTAATACTTTCTTCTTAATATGTGTTATCTGTATCTTTATAGGAATCATAGGATCATAGAATCATAGAATGGTTTGGGTTGGAAGTGACCTTCTTTTGATGCAGCCCAGGATACAGCTGGCTTTCCATGCTGCAAGCATACATTGCTGGCGCATGCTGAGTTTTTTATCAGCTGACACCCCCAGGCCTTTCTCCTCAGGGATGCTTTCAATCTGTTCTCTGCCCAGTCTGTATTTGTGCTTGGGATTGCCCTGACCTTGCAGGACCTTGCACTTGTCCTGGTTGAAGTTTATGAGGTTTACATGGACCCACCTCTCAAGCCTGTCCAAGTCCCCTCTGGATGGCATCCCTTCCCTCCAGCGTGTTGACCACAACCCTCAGCTTGGTGTCATCAACAAACTTGGTGAGGGTGCACTCAATCCCACTGTCCATGTCACCAACAAAGATGTTAAACAGCACCCATCCCCGTACTGACCCCTGAGGAACAACACTCGTTACTGATCTCCATCTGTACACTAAGCCATTGACCACAACTCTTTCAGTGCAACCATCCAGCCATTTCTTTACCCAGCAAGTGCTCCATCCATCAAATCCAGGTCTCTCCAATTTAGAGACAAGGTTATCATGGAGGACAGTGTCAAATGCAAGTCGTTGGCAATCTTGCTGAAGTTACCGTCAATCCCACTGTCCGTGTCACTGACAAAGATGTTAAATATTGCTTGTTCCAGTGCAGACTGCTGAGGGACACCACTCATCACTACTCTCCACTGGGATATTTAACCATTGCTTGCAGCTATTTGAGTGCAATCATCCAGACAATTCCTCATCCACCTGGTGGTCCATCCTTCAAATCAATGTCATCCCCATTTACAGACAAGGATGTCATGCAGGACTGTCAAATGTTTTGCATAAGTTCAGGAGGATGATATCAGTTGCTCTTCCCTTATCCACCAACTCTGTACCCCAATAATAGAAGGCCACCAAATTTGTCAGGCACAGAAGCAATGAATATTTTAATACCTACTACAGAATAAATAGAGGGTCTTTTTGCTCAGTCTGCCAGGTTTTCACAAAATATGGAGCAGTAAGTTCTGGCCTCCAGTTCTGCAAGCCAGCAAACAGGTTGTATTTCAGGGAATCAGGGCTGATCCTGAAGTGCCACTGATCATTTAGGCAATGAAGTCATCTGGTTTGGATCTTATTCATGATGGATAGCTAATATTAATTTAATGCTGAAGGGAAAACCACCACCTCAATACTTCTTGGTTTCTCTGACTGAGATGTAGTACTGACTAAGAAATCATAATCCACTTACTGCTTTAATTAATGAAAAGATAGCTGGCAGTAAATGCTGTCATAAATAGAGAACGTTAAAAAGTTAAAGCTGAAATCATCAAGAAAACCCAACTACATTCTCTAAGTGAAGTTAATATTAGTTTATACTCTTCTATCACTCAACAACAGCATGCCTGCTTTATTGTCTTTTATGTATGCTACCTTTTCACACTTTTTGCATTCTTCAGTAAGTTAATATTTGTGACAAATCCTCTTAATGCTTAATCAAGTACATCAGATACTAGACATTTCTTTTTAAGTAGCTATGCAACTGTATAGCATGATACAAGTCTTGATCTTTCCTGTGGAAAAGGCTATACAAAACATGAATTATGACAACTTAAATAATTTTAACTGCATCCTTTACATATCCTTATCTTAGCTCCTTGGTACTCTGTGTTACTTCAGTAATACTCTATGCGTATTTTATTACCCTTGAGACAAGGCGGAAAACTGGTAGCATAGGTTTTCTGTAAAATTTCTCTGTTTGTCTGACTGTGCTCCTTAGCAAAACATTTATGGCAATTGATCTTGGCTTATAAATTCAATTTTCTATGTTTTTCAGGGTGACAAGATTTCTCCAAATATCTTCAAAATTGTCTATGGCATGCAAGGGATTTTTCTAGTAACCTTTCTAAGCTATCTGTATTTTTAAAAATTATTTTAATTTTTAATTAAACAAATCAGGTAGATCTCCTTGAATCCCCTGTGTTAAAGCTGCCAGTCCTACCTCCTGGAAACACAGTGACAATCAGCAAAAAAAAAATTACTCTTGGATTTCTAAGTAAGATTCAAAGCCAAAAGGAAACAC